>NC_081563.1:136341345-136357140 GCF_022355385.1 Mustela nigripes
TTGCCAACTGCTGGCCTTTAGAATCGGGCATTGTCCCCCTCATTCCAGAAGAGCTTTCTGGAGGGACACCCCAGCCAGGGTCCGTGAGGGTCTGGCATGACTCCCTACCTCTCCGGCTGTCCCCCCCTTCACCCACGTGATCGTCCCCCACGCTTCTGCGCCCGGTCCTACGTGGCAGGGGTGAGACGGCCATCTGGTGCTTCCTGCCCTCCCTCCCCTCGGCCTGCTCCAGCTGGTGGAAGCCGGACCACACCTGGCATCTGGGTCACACGTGTGGGCCCAGGGCAGCGGGGTCACTGTCGGATGGCTCTGCGGGACCCGGCTTCCTGTCTGGGAGGCCCCGGGCTGCACAATACCCCATTGTTCCGCGGCCGCTCCAAGGAGCTTCCTCAGGACGTGGAGGCCCAGGCCGGAGGTGCCAGCTATTTCGGGTGCCGGGTGAAGGCCTGGGTTTGCTGGCTGTGAGCATTTTTCTCAGGAGAAAGGTCAGCGGGACCAGCCTGGGAGGTAAATCAGTCCTGCTTGGCTCGGTTTCCCACGGCGTCCCCGACTTCCTCTCTGGAGGAGGGAGGGGGCCTGGCGTCCGAGCGGCCAGCCTGCGGCCCAGCGGGTAGCGGCCTTTTCCTCCCTCGGGGGCCACCCTGGGGCCTGGCTCGGGGTCAGGGACCCCTGGGGATGACTCCCTGCTTGGGAAGGCGCGTGCAAACGCACGTTGGCCTTCAGTCTCAGGGAGGCGGCCGGACCCCGGTCAG
This sequence comes from Mustela nigripes, assembly GCF_022355385.1. NCBI lineage: Eukaryota > Metazoa > Chordata > Mammalia > Carnivora > Mustelidae > Mustela > Mustela nigripes. The sequence continues at coordinate 136,342,098 of NC_081563.1, forward strand.
GCGATCCATCCTGCTGTGCGCTTGTCATCTCCGTGCCACCGTGTCAGTGCAGGAATGCAGGTCACGGGACTGACTGCAGCCTCGTCGCTGGCTTGGGACAGCTCAGCCGGACACTGGCTCCAGCCAACAACCCCGGAGCAGGACTCGCACCTCCTTGAGCCCTAGGCTCCCCGTGAAGCGAGCAGAGGGGTCACATCGGCCTTGGAGTTGTCCTGGGTCCCCGTGTCCCCTGAGGCAGAGTGCGGCATCGCCCCTGGGGCCGGATCTGGCTCCTGGAGGTGGGGCGAAGCTTCTGTTCTCTAGGTACAAAGCACAGACACATTAAAGATGCACAGTTCGTCGTGGCACTAAAACCTCGGGGGAGGGGCAGTTGGGTAAAATCGTCGAAAGGTGCTCACAAGAAGCCTTATGTAGAGTGCAGGGGTCTCCCTGCCCCCGGCACGTAGTACGTGCTCAGGAAACGCTAGTTGCTTCCCGATGACTGTTGTGGGCAGCGGGTGTGCCCGAGGGACCCTGAAGAGCCTGGGCTGAGCCACGCTGCCAGGGGGTTGATCCTGCCTCTCTCACTTTCCCGCGGTGTGACCTTAGGCAAGTTGCTTGGCTTTTCTGGGCCTCAGTCTTTGGAGCGCTGTCGCGTGGTTCTCGTTTAGATTCCGCGAGTCGACCTGCTTAGCGTTGTAAGGGCTGCACAGCGGGAGCCGCTGCTCTTTGTTATCGACATTGTGGTTATCAGAGGCTCAGAGACTTGGGCCAACCGTCCTAAGTCGGGGGCAACCGTAGAGATGGTGCGTTTCAAGGTGAGCCCTCCAAGGACTCGTTTCGCTGGGCCTCTGATCTAGTTCTAGCGTCAATCACCAGGGCCTGTCCTTGGCACTGGGCGAGGGGGTGCTGGCAGCAATCACCCAGTAGCCCACTCTGATGTGACACAAGGAGAAGCCTTTGCACACTGGGGCACGTCCCTGGTGACCCCAGCGATCCGGGAAATAGTTCTGTCTGAATGCGGGCCTCCGAACAAGGTGTCTGTGGTGCGTGACCAACGACCACAAGCAGGGGCTGGCGTCCCTGTCCCCTGCCTTCTGGCCACTGTACCCGTCTGCCCCCTTCCCCTCTGCACTCCTTGGCCTGGTGAAGGCAGCGAGGGAGGGGTTTGTACCATCCACGTGACTCCCCGGGCAGAAGTCCCTCACTCTCCCGATCAGGACCCTGCATGCTTGGTAAAGACTCCCTGTCTTGGGCCAGGAAGGGCTCCCTAGTCCCCGTGTGGTCCGGCCTGCGGCCTCCCTCTCCCACCGTTCCTACCACCCTCCTCCCTGAGTCGGCTCCCGCACGCCAGCCACCTGCCTGTCCTGCCTCGGGGCCTTTGCACATGCTATTCCACTGCCAGGAACCCTCTACCTAGGTGTGTGTTCTTCTCAGTCTCCAAGGCACAGCTCACCTGTCGCTTCCCAGACCCGGTCCAGGGGCCGGGCCCAGGAGACCCGCGGAACCTGGTGTGGTGGGCAGGGGGCCCAGGGAGGGTCTTTCGCTGCCCTGGTTATTTACCGCAGCTCTCACCCCCACTTTACAGATGTGGACCGTGAGGGTGGGGACTCCTCACAGAGGCCAGAGCCCAGGAAATCTCCCAGGACCCTCACTCAGGACCCAAGGAAAGCGTGGGCTGGAAGGGGGGCCTCAGAGGGGCAAGAACGGGATCTCGGCCCCCGCTTTCCCATTTCTCTGAAGGAAGCATTTTCCTAAAACCTCCCTGTTGCCTCTCTACCAGTAAGCAGGGCTGTGGAGGGACCCAGAATTCAATGAGGCAGAAAGAACCGGACAAACAGGACAGGTGGCACTCATCAAAGCTGACGCTCAGACAAGGCGTAGGAGGCCCCCGGCTTTGTCAGCTTACAGCACGTCCTTGGAGACTTCCTTCCTCCTGGGCCCCAAGCAGATGGGCCTCTTGGAAGGATGGCCGCCCGCCAGCACCCTCCCCTTGCCCGGGAGCCAGGGAGGGACATGCATGGGCCACAGAGATGGCCCGTGGGGACTCCTGCTCAGAGGCCTCCTGGTGGAGGTGTCAAGAGGGGAGGTGGGGTCACCCGTGCTTTCTGGCTGTCTCCCGCCGGCGTGGGAATGAGGGAAGGTGGGGTCACCCGTGCTTTCTGGCTGTCTCCCGCCGGCGTGCGAATGATAAGCTTGAACTGGGCAGTGATTTAAACATCTTCGGGCCTCAGTTTCTCCATCTCTAAAGGCCAGGGAAGGGCCCAGGGGCCAGGCTCTGGCCCAGCCATGTCTCACCCCTGAGCCCTGGGTAGGGAGCTCTCCCAAAGTGGGGAAAAGAGCCAACTTTTCTGAACCTCGGGCTCTCCTTCAGTCCTTGTGAGTGCGGACTGGGCGCCCTCCGGCCCCCCGCCCCCTGGTAATGCAGCTGCCCTCCGGCTTTGCAACAGCCCCATAAGTCAGGCAGTGTCGGTGACTCTCATCTCACAGATGTGGACACAGAGGCTCAGCCAGCATCGGGGATGCCCTGGAGCTGTCCCGGGCAGAAAAGGCAGGGGGCGGGGATTCGCACCATGGTGAACCTCTTCCTCTCTTGCTTGGACTATCCAGGGAGCCGGAAAGGACAGCTCCCACCTGGCCTTGCTTTCCTCCACACCCCCGCCAGGCATGCGTCTGTGCTCCCAAGAGTACCCCTCTCCTCCCTCCCCCTCCCCTGTAGTAATTAGACAACCTGGACAACTAACACTTTTTGGGGACCAGCCCCAAGGCTCCCCGAGAGGCAGAGGACGCGGGCAGAAATCACGCCCCGTGCGGTTCCCATGCCCGTGGCCTGGACGATGGACAAGGGGCAGTGCCCTGCAGATGGGCATGGAGGTGTGCTGCCACGGAGCTGCACCACTGCAGGAGGCCCCAGGGCCCGGGGCTTGTTTGCTCTGGCAGCTGGTGAATAGTCCTGCAGAGACAACACATTCTCTACTTCCTTGGGGAGGGCATCTTGTCTTTTTTAAGTCATTCCCTTGTGTCAATGATGCCTATCCTTTCCACGGGGCCATCTGCCAAGGTCAATGTTTGTGTTGTTCTAAAAACTTACATTATATCACTGTGGGAACCTGACCAGATAGAAACCTTCCCCCCCGTCGCCACCACCCACCCCCCGCTTTTAAGGGGGGCATTGTGTGGGAGGCGGAGGGCAAGGCTTTTTTCCACTTTTCTTCAAATGCTTTAACATGAGACGCCGCTGGCTTCCCGAAGCTCCAAACAGATGAAGTTGTATTAATTACATTCATGGTTTCCTTTCTCCTTCCGACCCTCCGAGGATAAGACAGTCGCTGGTCATTTCCTAGAAAAAAAAAAAAAAAAATACAAATACAAAGGAAAAAGGAAAAGGGACAAAGGGGACGGTAGGTGGGGGCTTCCTGGAGTAGAGACCCCACTGTTCTCAGGAGGAAAGTGAAATATGCAATCAGGAAAGAGAAGGGAAAAAAAATCTTGGACTGAAACCTGCTGTGCGTTTGCCGGCGCCGTGGGCCTGCAGCAGGCCGAGGGGGTGATTTTCATCGGAGAGGACCAAACCCAACAAGGCCTGGGCCTCGGGACCCGTCCTGTTGAGCAGTGGCCCCGCTCTACCCCCGCCACCTCCCGCCCATCATACGGGCCCGCCGCTGCCATCGGGGTCCCCACATTAGACACCATGTGCCTGGGCCCACTTCAGTGTGGAGCGAGCCAGATGCACGGCCCCAGAGCACAGGGACTTTGTCCTTGCACGGAGGTATGATGCCGTGGCCGGCCCGGCGTGCCTGGGGCTCGGGAGCCAGCGTCTGCGGTGCCACGGCCACTGGGTTCGTTTGGGTTCGTTAGGCAAGAGCAGCAGAGTGGGCCCTGGAGCTCCGCTCCAGACCACCCAGGTCTCTCAGCCACTCCTCCAGGGAGAACTCCGTGATTGGGGCCCCTCTCGGCACTTGCCTTGGCCAGAAGGAAACCTTGCTTCTCGCCTCTCGTCCTTTTGCCATTACTTCCTCCGTGCAGAAATGTGGGGAGTCCAGCAGAGACGGGGACATGTGGCTCTTTGTCCTGGAGCACCCGGTCTCGGTCTCGAGGGCACAAGGCCCTCCCAGGTGCTCAGAGCTACGAGAAAGTAGGGCGTGCCGTGGGGGACAGAGAGCAGGGAGCCCCGCCAGGGTCTGGGGGACCCAGAAGGCCTCCCCGCAGTTAGAGGAGGGACAGGCAGCGTGAGCGGCAGGAGGGGCTGTGCTCTGGGAGGAGGGCACAAGGAGGCCATGGCCTGCCAGGGACGGGGGCGAGGGGCAGGAGCTCTGCTCTGCCAGCCGGGTTGACCCGGGAAGGGCCTCGGGATCCATGCTCGACTCCTGCAAACCCACCCACGTGCACACACACACAGACGCACACATGCACTGGAACATCCGAGCCCACAGGGAAAGGGCACGACCCCTCGCAGCCCCAGCCCAGCAGCCTCCGCACAGAGGTTTCCCCAGGGGCTCCCGGGTCACCTATGAGGCTGCCCTTCCTTCCGGCCACCTCTGCCCTCGTGCCCGCCGGGCAGCCACGCTCCGCTCACACACTCGCCGTCGTGCACGCGCTCCTGGGCGACTGGCCCCGGCCTCCTCGTGCGCGTCCCCCCGCCCCCCTCCCCACCGCAGGGTGATGGCGTTGTGGGCTGCTCACTTCCCACCTGTCTGACCCCGCAGGCAGCAAGGTGACTCCCCAAGCACTGGGGGAGCATGTTGTGTTGGCCCCAGTGGCCCTTTCGGCACCCTCCATCTGGAGGCTCAGTGAGAAGTGGGCGGGCTTGCCTCGTCTGCGAGGGCAAGGGACACCCTGAAAGCCACCAGGCTCACAAACAGCGGGGCGGGGATGGGGGGCTCGTTTTTCGTTAGAGGGCAGTTTCCGCGACTCGCTGCCATTTCCTAGCTGGGCATCTTTGGGCAAATGACTTAACCTTTCTGAGGCTCCGTTTGCTGACCTGAGCTAATAGGGCTAAATAGGGCTAAGAGCCCTCCCTGCCTTGTGGGGTCGCAATGGGGGTGTGGGATTAATATGTGGAAATGCCTCCAGCAGTGGCCGGCGGATGGGGAAGGTCCTTATTCATCGTCACATCCCCCTCTGGCCCTGGGTCCCTGTTGCTCCACGCCTGCCTGCAGGAGGCCCACAGTGGAGCCCACGGGTTAGCTTGTGTGTGTGTTGAAATGGGAGATGCAGACACACCCACCTCCAGGCGAGTGTGCGTGCCTCAGCTCCCGCTGTGCCCTCTGGGTGCTGGGCACGGACTTTGCACACCTCTCCTCGTGGGGACCTCACGACAACCACCCCCATATCCCAGATTAGGAAATGGAACATCTCAGAGCAGGTGCACCGTCGCGGAGCGACCCCCTCCCACCCCGGCTGCCCCGCCCCGGGGCCAACCGTGGCTTGCTTTCCGGGTAGTCACGGACACAGCGTACATGCCTGCTGGGCTCCAAGAAAGCAGCAGACATGACTCCCTCCCTGGGATGCCCCTGTCTGCAGGATGCAGGCGGTTCCTACACCCCACAGGCCAAAGACACCACCGGGGCCGGTTCGAGGGTGGTGTCGGCCGGCAGCGCGGGAAATGGCGATCAGGAGCTGTCCGCACGCTCTTCCTCCTTGTAAGGCATTTCCTCCGACGGAGAACAGCAAGGCAAGGCAGGCAGAGGGCTCCCAGGGGCGCCAGGGCCCAGCTGTGACCCATTTTCAGAGGGGCTGGCATGAAATGATTTCTGTGACCAGTGGGAGGCTGGGGGGGCGGGCAGGAGGGACAGAGGGAAACACCCTGCTCAGAGCTGGGGATGCCACGTGGCTGGGGCCATGGGGCCGCTGGGGCCTGGGCCAGGGCAGGGGGCCTAGGAGATGCTGGTCTTAGAGGCACCAGACTATTTTGCAGAACAGCTACACTGTTCTGCATACCCACCAGCAACATAGCAGGGTTCCCGTTTCCCCGCATCCTCGCCAACACTGGTTAGTGCCTGTCTTTAGGATTCTAGCCGTCCTAGAGTGTGCGATGTGGTACCTCGCTGTGGTTTTGATTTGAATTTATCCACCGCTTTTCACTCAGTGCCTTTCCTGCTCTACCAGATGAACGCAGTGGCTCTCCTTCCCCTGCTCCTCTGGTCCCCTTTCCCTGGGTGAGCTTCACGGAGCCCCCTACCACGTGGGACTCCACAGCGTTGAACGGAATGTTCGAGTGTGGAAGACCATGTCTCCTCTTTCCTTGCTCACCGTCAAAGGACCGGTCTGGACTGAGCACCTGCCACGAACCTGGCCCTGCCTTGGGAGGTCGGGGTGAAGGGGAGGGTGGCGTCCGGCTCCAGGACGGTGCCGCTAGTGCCGGGACAGGCACCTGTTTCCAAGAGTCCTGTCCTTGAGGAGGCCCTGAAGGATAAGAAAGGTTTTATGGAAAGAGAGGGAGGGATAAGAGGCTCTGTTTCTCCTTCCCTCCTTTGACAACTATTTACTGATCGCTGAGTGTGTGCTGGGCACTGTGCGTATCCAAGGTGGGGCTGTGACTGTTCTTCCCGCCCCGGGGGAAGTGGGACCTGGCCAGGGCAGCTTATTTTCGCCTTTGATGGGATCCCTCCAGCTGTGTGAGCAATCCCGCAATTACAGCCCAGGTTGTCTCTAGAGCAATTTCATGCAAATCACGCAGACAAGAACAGCTGACACTGGTGACCGAGTGGACACACATAAGCAGCCACAAGCACCTTTGTAACCATTAAACACAATGGCCCGTGCAGTGGGCTTCTAATTGCTCCCGCCCGCGTGTGGAACATCCCCTTTCCGGGCCAGCCAGGTCTGTCCAAGCAGCACTGAGCTCTGCGGCATGTTAAGATCTCGACGCTTTCCCTCTCAGTAATAACAGCTTCCTGGACCCCGAGACAGCAGCTCCATTTAGAGAAGCCCCTCCCTTGGGGTTAGGTTCTTATTTGATGGGGCTTCCAGATTCCTTAAAACAAACGCTCTTATGTGCTGATTATTGTGTTCAGGGTCTCAATTCTTCAGTGCAATTTAGGGCCCTCGCAAAGAGCTTTGGGGGACGATCCCCTTCCCTGGGAGACTCAGGGATTTGGGCAAAGCATATCCTCCAACCGAGGTCACCCTCTGGCTTCCTGCCAAGGGCTAGAGCTTTACAGAAGTCTTGCTATAATAACGGCACAAACATCTCCAGCCATCTGCTTGCCGTCCCTTCGGGCTTTCTCTCTTGATTTATGCATCCTGGATGTTCAGCATACCCTGCTCCGTGAGGACTTTTCCACGAAAAGCCAGTCTGCTTGTTTTGTGTTGGGATGCAAGGGGCTCTTTCCTTTTCCTGTTTCCCTGAATTGGCAATGGGTGTGCTTCAGAGATTGGTGCCTTGAGCAAGTCGGCCAAGAAAACAGTTGTGCCTGTTGGGGGGGTGGGCGGTCTGTGAAAATGAAGGCCGCCTTTGGGGCTCAGAAGGCCTCGAGAGGGGAAAAGCGCTGGGTTCAGCCCACTAATTATATTTCAAGATCTGCCCTAGCTTCGACATGTTGGCTGTGCTGCTTAAGACGACTCACGGTGTTCCGGAGCCAAGGCACAGTTTCCTCTGCCCTTGGTTGCTGGGGTATTGCCTGAGCAATAAGTTCCCCACGGGCCCTAATTGGGGAGTCCACCAGCTGCTCTAAATTCAGGCCTCCACAAGGGCTGGAGCCATGGCCAGAGCGGCCTCAGGGCTCATCAGCCCGGGGAAGGTGGCCGCCTGGGGCCATCCCCGGGCGGGGAGGCCCGGCCGGCTTAGCCTCCTGGCCCCTCACTTACTAAATCAGATCGGCCATTCGATCACGTCAATAATAGTTTTGTTCAGTGTTTACCACTGATGCTGCTCTCAGAAAAGCTGCACCGGGGCCCTGCCCTGTAGTGGGGAGCGAAACCCCGCCCATCCCCTCCAGTCCCCCGGTCTGGTGGAGGAAACGTGGAAAATCAGAGAAGCAGCCTCATCAACATGTAATTACAAATGTGCGACGTGCCATGAAGGAGAAGAAAAGAACGTGATGAGGGGGAATAGCGGACGCCTGCCTCTCTCAGGCACGGTGGCCCGGACCTCCGAGCTCTCCACGCCCCGAAGGGCGAGGAGCAACAGGGCCGGAAGCAGCGATAGTAGTGATCATCAGTAATCTCTTGAGTGCTTAATAGGTAGTGTGGCGAGCGCCGGGTGTGTCTGCATGGCGTGTGTGCCCACGCGTCTGACGTAGGGAGCAGGGGCTGAGCAAGTGCGACCCTGAGCTCATCCCCCCGCCCCCGCGTCTCCTGCTGGGGGTGCGCTGAGCCAGGGGGGCGCTGGAGGCAGGACAGCAGTTTCTGAAGCCGAGGCCGTGTCCCGAGCCGATGCTTGTCAGACGGGCAAATGAAGCTCAGAGATGCCAGTGCTTCCCCGAGGGCAGAGATGCAGGCTCGGGCCCCTCCTGGCCTGTGGGACCCTCCAAAGGTGCCTCAGTTCCAACCCTGTTCATACCATGCTGCTGGCCGGGATGGGGGTGAGGACGGGAGAGATCTAGCTCGCCTGCAGCCTCACGCGCTCCTGACTTGGCGGTGGAGGCAGATCCTCCGCTCGGGCCTGGCCTCCGTCCCCTCCGGCAGTGGCAGGCTGGGCGGGCCCCTCCCAGCCCCGGCTCCACGTCGAAGCTGAGCCGTGTGCAGCCAGAGCTGTGCTCCCTAGCCCTGGTGGGTGACCGTGGATGACAGGTGGCCTCCTGTACCTTCCCCTCGGGTCGAGGACAGCCGAGTCCGTCCGGGCCACTGCCTGCAAGCAGATGCAAATGCGTCAGACCCTGGAGCCCAGGCCCATCGCTTCCCACCCTGGAGAGAGATCTTGCCCCCGAGCAGGTGCTCAGGGCTCCTGACCTGGCAGGGAGGGATGATTGGGTCGGCGGGTACCAGCGTGTGCTTGGCCCCCAAGAATAGATAAACGCCGCGGGCCAGGAGGCAGTGAGGACGGGCAGCTGCCGCCTGTGTCTGGAAGCCCCATCTGCCTCTCCCACTGGGGAAGGATGCTGGTTTGGGTGTCCCCTTTTTGGATGCTTTCCCGTCCCCGCCAGCTCCCCACTCAGAGGATCCAGCAGATTGGAGGAAGCAGGCTAATAGCGCCTTGGTGACAACCCAATTTTCTTTCCTTCGGGAAGGGATCTCTCTCTCCCGGAGCTCCTCCTCTGCCCCTCCCTGAGCCCCCCTTCCCAGCTTCCTTAAGCTTGTCCAAAACATGAAAGCAGGCCTAAGGTCATCCTGTGACCTCAGCCGGCCTGGCGATGTGCTATTCAGAGTGTGCTGGCTGGGGAGCGTTTGCCAGGGAGTAAGCACAGAGCTGGGTCCCACGGGCAATCCGGGCGAAGCACAGGTGCTCTGGGGCCCCGCCCAGGGTGGACTCCCACACCCAGCCCTGTCCACGAAGTCCTGGCTGTGGCTGCAGTGTCAGTCCCAGCGGTCAGAACCTCAGTCCTGGGGCTCCTGGGGCACCTGGGGCATCTGGGGCTCGCTACCTCTCTTTCCATTTCACCTCCTGGGACAGTGGGACCAACAGCTCTCATGTGCTTCCCCTCAATGCATAAGGAGCTGCTTTCTGAGAAGGCACCAATGGAAAGGCTCTTAGAGTTCAAATTATGTTGACTTTGAGTTGTGGTCAGGGTTGAAGGGCAGTTAGATTTAGTGCGGGGAGTAATTTAGATAAGAATTGGGTTGGGTTGGGTTGAGCTAGAGTTGAAGTTGTGTTGGGTTTAAGACTGGGTTTAGAGATCAGAGTTGGGTTGGGTTGGATTGGGTTGGGTTGGATGGAACTGGGCCTAGAGTTGGGGCTGAGGTTGAGTTGGGTTGGGCTGGGTTTAGGGCTGGGATTAAAGTTGAGATTGCAAGCCGAGTTGGGTTGAATTGTGGTTGCAGTCAGAGTTAGGTTTCCAGTGGGGTTGGGATCAAGGTTAATGTTGGTTCAGGGTTCAGACTGACTTAGGGTTGGTTTAGGGAAGAAAATACCTATTGCCCCCTTTCCCCATCCTCTCTCACGCCTTCCTGGGAATGGAAGAGGTTTCCATTCTGGGCATGACTGGGTCATGGAGTGACATTCAGAGCCAAGACCAGAAGGGGCTTTTTCACCCAGCCAAACACTAATTCAAGTGAGTTTTAAGACTATCGTTATGGATGTGTCTCCATAGCAGTCCTCCCAGGGTGGGCAGCCTGGACAGCTGTAAGAGGAGGGGACCCAAGGAAGGGGGAGCACGTTCCCCAGGCCTAGTTTTTGGACCTGAGGGCCTGGTTTGTCTTGTCCAAAGGACCAAATCAAGCAGAGCTGCACCTCATTGACATAAACGGGAGCGGCGGTCGATCTACCCCGAAATCAGGCTCTGTTTGGCAGCCCCAGCCTGAGTCCTCGACCTCCCTCTCCCAGACCCTCTTCTCCCTCAATGCGTCACCAAGACTCGTCAGTTCTCCCTGCCCCGAAAGCTCTGGAAAGCATCCTTCTATGCTCCCTCCACCACCACCGCCTGCCGGAAGCTGCCATCCCCTCTCAACCGCCCCGAAGCCTCCCGGGAGAAACACTCCTCATTTCTAGTCTTGCCCTTTCCGGCCAGCACCTTAGCAGGGCCGCTGGAATAAAACACAGGCTCCTTGTGGTCCGGCCTCTGCCGACCTTGCCAGCCTCACCTTCCCACCTCTCAACCAGCCCCAGGCCCTGCGTCCCGCTCTCCGGACCACAATGACCTCCCCGCACTCCCCCAGGCCCTCTGCCTCCCACACAGCACACCTGCTCTCCGCTTCACCAGCCTCGTGGCCGACACCTTGCCTCGCACCCCCAGGGCCCTGTTGGGAGGGTTCCAGTGGCACAGCATGTCCTGTTCATGATGATTCCACCTGGATTTTAGGCAGAGCAACCTACAGATAGAGCTGGGCTCTGTCAGGAGCTTCCTGGAGGTGCTGGCTGATTGGGGAGCAGCTCCAGGCACCGGCATAGAGGCCCGAGCAAACGCCTGACCCCCCGAAGAGGCCCACGTCTTAACCCCTGGAAGCTGTAGAAAGGTGTTTGCAGATGTGATTAAATTATGGGCCTTGATATGGGGAGAGTCCTCTGGATTAAAACACTGGGTCCTATCTAATCACACAGATCCTCAAAATCAGAGAACATTTCCAGACTGGAGTCAAACAGAAATGTGACAGCAGAGGCAGACGGAGAGTCAGGTTTGCAGCTTTGAAGGCAGGGAAAGGGGGCCACAGACCAAGGAATGTGGGAAGCTGCTGGAATCTGCAAGAGGCAGAGACATGGATTGTGGCCCAGGAGGTCCAGGAGGAAGCCGGCTTGGCTGCCTTTCCCGGCGAGAGCCATGCTGGACTCCTGACCTCCAGGACTGTAAGATTTTAGATGCGTGCTGTTTTCAGCCACTAAGGGGGTGGGAGTTTGTTACAGCAGCAACAGGGAACTCACACGACTGGTTGCAGATTTAATGGACCTGGGTCTGTGCCTGGCTCCCGTGTGGGGGACAGATGGGACCCCGGACAAGTATCTCGGACACCGCAGCAGCCTCCTCCGTGAACATGGACTACCTTGTAAGGTGGTTCATTCATTCCTGTCCTATTTCTGGGGTTGCAGCCGAGGTGCAGGCCCGTCTGTGTCCCGTATCTCACATGGGGAGGGACTCAGTGCGGGGTTATGACCGGCATGACGGGCCCCTGGTCCCTGCCACAGTGGGGCTTGCTGAGAAGCCTGCTCTCCTTTGGTTTTGCTATGGAGGTGGGAGTGGTAGGTGGGCGTCTGTCCTCGGAGCCTCGGGGAGAAAGACAGAAGTGACCCTGGGCCATGTGGTTGCTCTGTTTGCGTGGGTGTGGGCACACACGGGCCAGGAGGCACCTCTCCTCGGGACTGGAGGGCAGGGAGACGGGTCAGGGGACCCTGATCAGCATGTGGGAATCCAAGATCTGCAGGGACCCCGCTCACAGGGGGAGGGTCTTTGCGATCTCGAGGGTTGGCGACCTGTGTTCCCTCCTCCTCCTTCCCCTCCTTTCCCGTCTCCCTCCGCCTCCTCTATCACGGGCTTTCCTCCGGGGGTAGGAATTGTGTCGTGAATGTGTGTGTGCTTATGTGTGAGTGTGAGAGCGCGTGTGTGTGTGTGTGTGCATGTGTGTGTGTGTGTGTGTGGTTCTATTCGGTAAATCTGGCATCCAAAACTGGCCCACTCCTGGGTGGTCCCAGAGATGATCCCCCCCAAACCTCTTAGCATCCACGAGCAAGAACAATCCCGATCAACGGGGAGGCTCCTTCGACGAGCCGCCTCACGGAAACCAAGCCACCTCCCCGCCGAGGGCCTCTCCTCCTCGTCAGGCTCCTCTTCCTCCCTCCCTCCCCGGTCCTGGGGAGGCCAGATGGGTAGTGCCTGGGCCAGCGACCCAGGGCTTCCCAGAACCCTGCGGGAAGCCTTTGTCACGCCTTCTGGTTTCACAAGGTGGTCTTGGACTGCTGACGAGACCCACCAGGTTGGAGCCCAAGAAAATGAAGACTGGGTCCCCACGAGGGTCTGACCTCAGTGTCGAGTTTCATTCAGTTGGCCCGCGCGCCATGGTAAACACTTCCTAAAACTCTGGGGGCTCCCGCCGTGGGCTGGAACTACAAGGCCAGCACTTAGAGCTGCCGTGAAAATCACAGCCCTGGACCCCAGCCTCCCCACCCCACTCACGGTTATCACTCCACCTCCTCCAGGAGCCCCCCGTGACCGTCTGAGTACAGGGTCCCCATCAGCGAACTGGAGCCCACCTGCCGAGGGACTCTTGCACGGCCTGTTCTCAGGGAACACCACCCCCATCTCGCCGTGGTCAAGCGAGTTCAGTCTGTTCCTACAAGCTTTCTTCCTCGCTCCAAGGCCGACCCTGGCCACGCTGCCTGCTCCAGGAACTTTGCAGACCTTGCCAAGGTGGCGTGAAGGTGCCTGGAACAGGATCTGTTGCAGCGCCCACACCCGTGGCTGGAGGGTGAGCCCGGCAAGGTGGGGTGGGGGGTGTCAGCACGTCCGCTGCCACAGCCATCACGGAGCCTCAACTCGTGTGCGCTTGGCTGATGCTTGTGACATTGGACGGGTCAGCAAAGAAACGAATGCACTCATAGCGCTCTTCCTCTCCTAGTAACATAAAATCGTGTAAATTCCCTCTGAAAACTCGAGCCCCCTGGAGTGGGCTACATTGTTCCCCCAAAAGAGCTGTCCACCCGGATCCTTGGAAAGTGACCTTATCTGGCCGAAGCATCTTTGCAGATGCGCTAAGGTGAGGGTCCGGAGACGAGACGCTCCTGGGAGAGGGAGGGGCTACATCCATCTAATGTCATGAGTCCCCAGAAGAGAGAGAAACGAGGGGACACACAGACGCAGGAAGGCCGCCCTGGGCTGGTGGCGGCAGAGAGGACACAGCGCACCTTACGCGGAGGCCAGCCCGGGATGGCTGGCAGCTGGGAGAGAAACCTGGAACAGACCTCAGAGGAGCGTGGCCCTGCCAACAACACCTCGGCTTCGGACTTCTGACCTCCAGACCGTGGGAGAATACATTTCCATTGCTTCCAACTGATGGCTGTCTGGCAGCCCTTGGAAACCAGTCCTTCTTACGGGATCTCATACCCCACCCCAAAGAACGCCATCAACTCACTACAGCCCCCCCCAATCCACCTTGAAATCCAGTCTCTCACTGGGGATGCAGCCTGCCCCCCTCCCCCTGGTTCCCTTCTCTTACTACTCTGTTGCTCTCAGCTGCCCTCTCTTTGATTTCTGTGGCCCCTTAGAGAGCAGGCTGTGTTGCCCTGAAGCTGTGTTGCTTCCAATGGTCCCTTCCTCTGGTTGTGGTGCCTTGGTTTTCCGGGGGGGGGGGGCACTACCCTTCCCCAGTTTCCAACCCCTGAGGTCTGCGTGGAACCCATGACCCATGACCCAAGGCTGCCCAGAGGATTGATTCCTCTGGCCACTATGACTCACTCAGAGATGGGCACTTAACTCAGTGAGTTCAAGAGATGGAGTCATGGGGCTCTGGGGGGAGCTGTAATGAAGGAAGTCTTTCCTTGGGTTCGCCAATCTGAGAAGCTATAAAACAGGACCCACCAAGAGCCACCATACAGGTGATGCAGGCCTAGAACCTTCTAGGAATAACACCCATGTAGAGGAAACCAGAGCTCAGAATGGAGCAAGATGCTGATAAAGTTTTAATGTCCCTGGATCTTGCCATGCCTGAAATCCACCCTATTTAGATACTCACTTCTATGGATCAGTGAAGTCCCATGTTTTTCCTTGAGCTACACTGAACTGGGTTTCTTCTCTTGTCAACCAAAGGAGACTTGTTGATAGAAGACATCCTGCACCTCCCCCCGGAAAGTAACAAAAATTGAGGGCACAGGGACTGTGTGTTCTTCCCACCCAGCCTCAGTCATCCTTAAGGATCCTCTGGCCACAGGCCACTTCCCTGCTTTTCAGTCCCTACTGACCTTCTCCTTCCACTGTTTGCAGGAGTAACCAGACCAAGAGCACTGGTGGGAGAGTTGTCCCCCTGCCTTCAGTCCTGCCTCCAGATCTCTGCTGGGGTTTCTTCCTGAGAGCCTAAGCCTGCAGTGCCCCACCCCCACCCCACTTAGTCAGGAAGCCCTGTAATTGCCTTGCTGCCTTGCATATAATTTACTTGTTTACCAGCTGCCTCTGCTCCGGGATCTGGGGCCTGGGGAGGATTGTGGGCCTAGACTGGGCACCCAGTAGATGCTTGCTGGATGCAGGGCTCCGTGAATGATCCTAGCTGGGGAGCCCCAGACCAGCACGGAGCACTGGCGCCGTGTCCGGCCGCACTCCAAGTACTTTGCATGGAGCTTAATTAAGGAGGAGGCATTAATAGCATGTCTGGTAGACGAGGGCATGAGGGACCAGGCCCTGGAGTGACGTGTCCATGGCCACGGACGGCTGGGCTGGGGGGTGATGTCCCCGGTTCCAAAGCCCAGATTCTTAACAGGAAGGAGGTTGGGGGGGGAGGGAGGGAGAACTGTGGGAAGCAAAGAAGGAAAGAGGGAGGCTGTGTGTAC
>NC_081563.1:136357540-136381569 GCF_022355385.1 Mustela nigripes
GTGTGTGTGTGTGTGTGTGTGTGTGTGGCCGCGTTCGGGGCTATCTGCTGGCTCACCCATTATCAAGGTGCATTTTGAATGCCGGTCTCATCAGTGTGGGGCCCAGCTGAGTCACACCGCTTGCCGGGTGAGTCACTCACCGTCTGAGCGCAGACGTGGGGGCCGAGCGGGCACCGAATCCCCGCTGGCCTCCCTCCTCCGCCCCAGCCCCCGCCGGCCGCCCACACCCACGCCTGTGCTCCCTGCTGTGTTGGAAGTGGCACTTCTTGAGGGAGAGAGTGACAGGCTCCAAGACAACGCGATGTGCTCCCTGGCAGGGGGGATGGGGACATGCAGGCCAGCCAGGCCCCCTTGGAAGCCCTGTGGAGGTGTCGTGTCGTGCCCGGAGGGGACAGTGGGGGAACCGAGCACACGGGAGCCCAGGGCTGGTGTGTTGGGGGGTGGGGGGGCGGGGGGCAGAGGGCAAACAGACAGACACATAAGAAAGGACAGGCAGAGGGTGAGAGGCGTGGCCCCATGTTCCTTCCTAGCTGTCGGGACCACGGGAAACACTGTCCACCTGCGTTTATGAACGCGACCCCCTCTGGCCAGGGCCAGACCCTGCCCCTGTAGGAGTCGGACGTGTCAAGCCTGGCCTGTCTCCCCGGTGGGGAGGAGGAGGCAGGGGGCAGAGGGAGAGGGGTTGGAGGCCCGCACCCGGCTCTCTGCCCGCCCCCCTCCCGGAGGTGCGCACCGGACTCGGAGCTGGCAGAGGTGAGCCGTCTGTCACCCGCGTCCCAACACCTAGACCGGCAGGGAGAAAGACAATCAGCCGTTTTCCCAGTGAGCTTGACTTCGGGGGACTGGGGGAGCTATTTGTAGCACTTTTAAAACCTTTTATAGATCAGTTTGTTACCACTGATGACAGAGAAAGAAATCATGCTATTAGCAGCAAAAGCTTTAAAAGGTTTGGGTGTTGGATAGTTCTGGTCAGGACGCTATGCTGGGAATAAATGTCCGTGCCTGTCCTCGAGGGGGTGTGGGCTAGAGCCACAGCGTGGCCATGGGCCTTCCCGCCCCCTGCCCTTCCCTGGGCCGGGCGCTGCACCTGGCTGAGGGCCTCCGCGATTTCCCCCTCTGTGGCCGGGCCCCGGCCTGCTGAGTGCCCCGCTCGGGGATGGCCCAAGTTTGGGATTAGATCCAGGTTCCTTGGGTGAACCTGCAAGATGGCGGAGTTCAAAGCCCTGAAGGCTGGTCGTCTCTCCGGATGGTCTCAAACCTTTCCCGCCCCCCATCTTGTTCTGGCTCCTCCCCCTTCTGGTGTCTCTGCTCCGTCTGCCCCCACGCCCCTTTCTTCTCTCTGACTTCTGCTCCCTCTCCCACCTCTGCTCTTTTCCTTCCTCTCTCTGCATCGGATCCAGGAACTCTATGGATATGACAAGAGTGGACTCTGCGGGCCCCTGCCTCGATTGCCCCCAGATTGGGAATTACATTCCTTCAGAAGACCTGTTGCATCTGCTGAAACTGGTTTTCTAGAAGGGTCTGTGGGATACACACGGATGTTGGCACGGTGGTGCCCACCCAAGGTCACGGGACCGATGTGGTGCCCGGTTCCACTTACTGCACGTGGGTTGGGGACCAGCTACCTTCCAGGGGTTCACTCTCCTGGGGGGGAAGCCAGACTCCGTCCCAGGTGGCCTAGGTGTGAGGCAGCGGGTGGCATGGCCAGTGCAAAGGAAGCCCGGAGCCAGGTGGGGAACCCAGGCGGAGCTGGGGGGAAGTGGCATTGCAGTGTTCAGTCCTTCAGACGAGCGCTACGGGCGGAAACATCCTCCACCGCGGTTCCCACGCCGAGGAAGACGCGTGCAGGCGGGCAGTGCCACCGCGCATGGCGGTGGAGCCCGTGTCCCTCTGGGTTCCAGAGCCACGCCCTCTGCCACGTTTTCCACCTGCCGGGTGAGCGGCCGCAGAACCAGGCCACGGGCGTGGACTCTCCCTGGCAGGCTGGGAGGGCGGACGGCGGCCCCCGAAAGTGCCTGCAGTGCACTGTAGAGCCTCCGTCCCGCCGCCGCTGCCCGGCGCAGTGAAGGTCCCCAGGGCCGCAGAGCGGCAGCTGTTGCTCCCTGGTTCCAGGAACTTCTCTGTCCCCAGCCTTGTCGCTGCGGAGCATCCGGTCCGGGGTCCCTGGGAGGCTCCCCCGCGCGCACTTCCTTCCAGCTTACCATCCCGACAGCATCGTGTGCGTGTGCCGGGGGCTCCCAGAACCTTGTTTTCCTCCAGCGGCTCACTCGGCTGATGACCTATTTGGCGACTTGCTCTCCGTTCAGACCTGTCCCTCCGGAAGCCTGTCTTCAAGAGACTGCCAGGGCCTTTGGTGCCGAGGCCACCTTCCTTGGGGGACCATCAGCGTATGGAACTTATTTTTAATTTAAGAGAACAACAGGCTCCCTCCTTCCTCGCCCTCCCCCTGCCTCCGGCCACCGCTCCTGGCTTTCCCGTAAACACGGGGCTGTTGCTACCTCTGGGGCTTTGTTGCCGTGTCCAGCCTGGAAAGTCTTCCCCCCCAACCCCTGCAGGCTTGGCCAAACTTTCCCCTGCCTTGGGGGCTGCGGCGAGGCCTTGGCCGGACTAGGAAGGCCCCACAGACGCACTGACCCTTCCCATCGCCCCCTTCTTCATGCTTCTGGCTTCTGGGCAAACACAACACGTCCCTCTCTCCCAAGCATGTCCCCTTTTCCCACCGTTGCCAGCGTTCTGAGAAAACAAGTGGTAGCCGGAGCCTGCGGAGGGTTTGGAGGAAAAGCCCGAAGGGACTTGCTTTCTCGTGGACAGGACGTCCCTGGCGAGGCCTCGTGCTGCCAGCACCACCCCCCTCTGGACCGGCTCTCCACTGGGATGCGTTGTTTGAGGTCCTCCCCCCTGCAATCCTGTGTTCCAGGCAAGGAAGTGAGGCCCGGAGGCCGAGAGGCCAGGCCCAAGCGGCAGCATGGGGTCTCGACCCCGGCCCTGGCCCTGCAGCCTCCACGGGGCCACATTTCCATCACAGCCACCTCGTGAGACCGGCTGGGGGAGGGGCGCGCCGCCGGCTTCACGCCATGGCGGGGATGCGCCTGTGCAGACACGAGCTTTTTCCCGGGGGAGCCAAGTCAGCTGGGTTCGAGGGGCGAGACAAAAAGAGAGGGGGGAGGGAGAGAGAGAGAGGCGGGCGTTGAGGCTCATTCAGTGCCGGGCACATTTGTCTCAGGGTCTCTCCCTGCAGCAGAAGCCCCCTCCCCAGCTGTGACGTGGCCAGCCAGCCCCGGCGGATGGCAGTCTGTGATTCACGGTCAGCCATCTGCTTTGTCACTGCCCAGAGCGGGGGCCCAGCAGGCCTGGGGTGGGGTGGGGGGGGTGGGTCGGGGGGGCAGCTGCACCATCAGCCCTGGGAGGGCGGCAGGCCTTTCTGGATTGTTCCTGCTGCCTGTCTCACCCAAGTCTGCACATATAGCAGCACCTCCCCATCCTGGGTGGGAGTTTCTCAACAGGCAGATAACCTTGCTCCCAGAGAAACAGGCTGAATGCCATTTATAGATAGCGACACGATTTAATGATATAGAGCCTTGGGCATCCACGAACCAATTTACGGTACTAGCCGTGATGAAATGGCTGTTTTCTTAATAGATACCCAAACTGAACACAATCCAGAGCTCTGAGAGCTTCAGAGAAACTTCTCGGCTCTCGCCTCTTGAAATTTCAAGCAAAATGCAAACGCTCGTCAGTCTTATCACAACCATGAAAATGATGTGTTTTTGTTATATTAGGTGGGATCCGTTTGCCGGGGAGAGAGGCCCCAGCTGCTTTGGGGGCTCAAAGCCGATGTCTTCACTCTTGTTTCCCACAATGCAAGCACCGAATTCCGATGCCTTCTCCAGAGGGGAGATTTCAGATGGGTGGCTCGTCCTGGAGAAGCTCGGACAGCTGGAAGTGGAATCCAGCTCTCACGGGCTCCCTCTTTCCTTGAACTTGCTGCTTTTCTGAAGCCCCCAGTGTGGCTAGGCTGTAGCAGGCGGGCGACTGATTGTCCGA
This sequence comes from Mustela nigripes, assembly GCF_022355385.1. NCBI lineage: Eukaryota > Metazoa > Chordata > Mammalia > Carnivora > Mustelidae > Mustela > Mustela nigripes. Next base: position 136,361,585 of record NC_081563.1, read on the forward strand.
CCCACTCCTTAAAAATAAGACTCTCCCCCCAAGTTCCCACCAGCATGAGTCCCCCAGACAAGGGCCCCCTGAGACCACAGCCCCACCAGCCCTCTCTGAAAGGGCACAATCACCCCCATGGTATCTGCTCTGCCCAGCTTAAAAAAACAAATGTCTCCCTCCCCCGAGTTCCTAAAACATCGATCATCCCTACCATTCTCCGGGTGATTAATCATGTGATGCCTTGACTGTCTGTTCTGCTGTTGTACTGACCAGCCGCTTAGCTTTATCAGCGGTGAGGTTTTCAATATCTTGTCTTCCTAAGTAGACATGAGCTTCCAGAGGGCCTGGCGGGTGTGCCCCCCATCTCTCTCCCCTGTCCCTAGTCCTAAAGGTGCCAGGTCTTGCTGCCATCTGGCTTAGGGTGTATCTCCCTGTGAAGAAGAAAGTGGTCTGCACAGAGATATGAGCCTTATGGTCCCTCTTTTAGCCATTTGGCCCTCTCGGTTACGTATCAAGCACCTTCCTGGGACCGGGCTCTGCCAGGTGCATCAGAAGCCACCTGACCCAGGGGCCAGTGGGGGGCGCGGAGAGGACTTGCTTGGAGTGTTCTGGAATCCAGGGGCTCTTTCCTGCTGAGGGTTGTGTTTATACCCTGGCAAGAACTTGTCTTTCCCCTAAGGCCTGCGCCGTGTCAAGGACCCTTCAAACCTGAGCAAAGTTGGTTGTTTCAGACTCAAGAGCTGTGCGCAACTTTCGGAGAAGAGAGGGCCTGTAGGCAGAGATGTGTGTCAACTCCCCCTCCCCACTAAGAGGTCAGAAACCGCCAACAGGGAGGAGGTGCCAGAGTGGAGGTTCGCTGGTCTAGGGTAGCTCAGAGAGGTACCTGGGCACTCGCGGGCGGGGGGGGACTACCTGCTCACGGCCAGGTTGGGGGAAGACCTTCATTCCCTGTGCCTGTGGCAATTTCCCCTAGCCAAGGTGAGAGGGAGATCCAGATAGATCCCGAGGGTTATAGCTATAGAATATAAATCTTTATATAGCGTATATTATATGTGAAATGTATAAACATATTTTAAAAGATATGCCATCCTTGTCATTTTCCATAAAGCAGTTATTACTGGGCCGTCTGATACCGGTGCACCCTTACCCAGTTTTTAAACGCTTCCTCTGGTTCTCGGGTAGAGAATGCTTAGGGGTGCAGGGCGGATGCCGGGAGCTCAGTGTATGGGGGCAAAGTAGAAGAGATGGAGAGAAGCAGGCGTATTGCAAAGCCTTCGTCCGACCTCCTCCCCTCCCCAGCCCCAGGGTTCCCTGCGCCCTTCCCCATTCCCTCCACACGCCTTACCCCCGGCACCTGTATGGGACTTCCCATTTGCCTGCTGGTGTCCCCTGCCGGTGAGGGGCTCCATGAGGGCCGAGACCCTGGCGGACTGTCTCTGAGGCTGGAAGACAGGCTGGCAAGCAGGTCATTATGCGGCTTTCCTGGTTCAGTTCTTTGCAGTAATCCTATCTGTGGGCTTTGTCCCAGGAATGCAGGCCCAGACTGAGAAGAGGCTTATCTCCCAGGCTGTATATTATTCCATTCAAATCCTCACATTCTAAACTGTGCTTCATTCCTGCCTGGGGTTTATGACTCTCCTGGGGTCCATTCTGCAGCCCACTTCCCAGCAAATCCGGATTCGGGGACAGCTGAGACCAGCCCCAGGCTCCAGCAGGAGAGAGACCTACATCTCCCCAGAGGGCCCCTGGTCCTGCGGACAATGGATCCTCTGTCAGCCGGTGGCGAACATTACCAGGACCTAAAGACTCTTTCCTAGCCCTGGTGAGCCTTTAAAACAAAACAAAACAAAACAAGTTACACACACACAATGAAAGCAAAGTTCAAATTGGTGATGATGATGATGAAATCCAAGGTGACCTTGCCTCCATCTGGCCCCCGAAGGTGGCCATGCAGGCCCGTTCTGAAGCCACCGGAGATGGAGGGTATGCGCAACCCCCCTTCCCCCACCGAGAGACAGCGCCCCTCTGGGAGGTGTGACACCCACGGGGATGACGGGCGCAGGGAGCCCCAGCTGCTAATGTTGCCTTCTCTTCGGGGGCGTCTGGGTCTGTGGGCAGCCCTGGATACTCGGGATCTCTGCCCACAGCTGGCCGCTGACCCTTGGGGTGGACTGAGCGGTGCCTCCCCTGCCTCCCGATTCCACGTCCACCCAGAACCTCGGTGACCTTATTTGGGAATGGCGTCCTAGTGCATATACTTAGTTAAGGGTCTTGGGATGATATTATCCTGGTTTCGGGTGGGTCCTAAATGCAGTGACTGTTGTCCCCATGCAAAGAGGAGAAGACACGGAACCGCAGAGGAATGAGGCCCTTGTGAAGATGGGACCACAAGCCAAGGAGGAGCAGGAGCCACCAGAGTCCAGAAGGGACCCACGGAGGCAACTGGTTCCGTCTGCACCTCGATTTCAGGTGCCTGACCTCCAGCCCTGGGAGAGAACAAATCCCCGTTGTCTGAAGCACCCGTTTCTGGCAGTCTCTTACAACGGCTGCCCCACAGAACCCAGAAGAGTTTGAATTTGGGCCTCACTGGGAGAAAGTTACAGAAATCAGGGGCCCTGGAGTCTGTCCCTGGGCCCCACTAGGAGGGTGGACGGGGCTGTGGAGCAGCTGTTCCAGGCTCCGGGGGGCTGGGACAAATAGGTGGTCTAAGAGAATACCCAAGGGCAGGCGAGGGTCCCAGAAGCTTGTCGCCATGCGGGCTGGGCTCCTAGCCTTTCTGCTCTTGCTTCCTACTGGGGACTGGAGGCCAGAGAATAGTGGTGGCCGGCAGCCGACCTTCCTGAGTGGCCCTCCTGACCAAAGGAGAGCCCTTAGTTCTGAGCCCCTGGGTGAGACAGTCACCTTGCTTCGGGCCAGCTCTCACCTGCCTCCCCCTCCGAGACCCTCTGCTAGAGGGTCCAGATGAAGCGTGCCAGGCCCTAAGAGGGTCGGGCAGTCTGGGTTTGAGTCCTGGCTCTCTCTTAGCTGCTGTGTGTCCTAGAACGAATGACTTCACCTCTCTGAGCTCCGTTTCCCCCTCTATGCAACGATGGCTGAGCTTGCTGAGTCTCTTTCCCCGCCTGTAAACTGGAGAGGATAGTGGTGCTGTCGTGACATGCCAGACAGCCGTGGGACAGCAGGTGCTGGCGCTTGACCTCGCACTCAGGGGGCCAGATCTCCCCGCGGCAGCCGGCTGCCATCCGTTGTTTGGCCATCCCCGTGCTTGCTTCCAAAGCTCACCTGGGATGGGCTGAGCCCCGCCCTCCATCCAGGTGGGAGGGCACACGCCGAGGACTGGAGACTCACGGAAGGGGACACGGCTGGCTGCGTGGGAGCTCTGGCAGCTTCAGAAGAGGGACTAGGGCTCTGGGGACTGTCATGGAATTAGCCGCTCTGTGGAGAGGCTTTGCAAAGGCCCGGTTGTCCCCAGAGCCTTCTGCAGAACCTTCTGGGCGTTATTTCTTCTTCAGTCTTCGGACACGTATTTATTGCAGACCTACGATGTGCCTGCCCCTCCGTGTGCGGGCCGCAGTGGTGGGCAGTGGTGGGGCCAGCTCCCAGCTAGTGGAAGCTGCAGGGGGCTGAGAGAGAGAGGCTGTGAGCACACCTGCTGGTAGAGGACAGCCTGGGGACTTCTCTGGAAGGAGCCATTCGAACTGGGATCTGGAGGACGGGAAAGAGCTAGCCATGGGATGAGCTAGGGCAAGTGCATTTCAGGCAGAAGGAGCCACAAACACCATGGTGGCAGGATAGCAGTGGGTCCCAGTGAGGAGCAGGGATGCAGGCCTGCCATTTCATCAAAGACAAATGCCCTAGGAGAGCTGAGACAGCTAATGCACTGGCATGTCACCTCCTCCGGAAGTCTTCCAGGGTGACCTTGGTGGAGGTGAGAGGCCATGCCACAGAAAGCCTAGGCCTCTTGCCACGGCCTCATCTAGGCTTCATCCCCTGTGGTTTTGCCTCTTATGGTTCTTGGTATCATGAGGGGTGGGTTTTTAATCCTCCCAAGATACGCAGACTAGAGCAGCATGATGTCAAACAGAATCCTGGAGCTACACGCCCGGTGAGTGATTAGCGATGTCTGCCCCGAGCGTGGGAGGGGAGAGTGGGCACAGGCGTGCCATGATTTTGCCATCATTCATAACGGAGGACCTCATTCCCCTCCCCAAAGCCCCATACATTTTCTAGGTCTTAACCCAGTGGCATATACATGATAGATGTTAAAAATATTTGTTATTTGATCGATAGTTATTCCACAGTCATTTTATAGCCTAGTGACTACAGGCTGGGTGAAGGGGAGGGGCGAGAGAGTGAGGCGGGAGAAGGATCTGGCCGGCAGAGAGGAGATGGGCAAGGCTCCGGAGGCAAAGGTCGACCATCTGGCCAACGTGGACACAAGGAGTCATTCTTCCAATGCCGGCCGGATGCCTACGGACACCCGCGCCTGTCCTAGACCCCTGCCCGGGAAGGCACCTTTGCCCTCTCTAATTTCATGAACTTCATGCAAGAAAACCCACTCACCTCCCCCGGAGGCGCTGGCCTGCAGGGCTCCCCACCCTCCCAGTGGAGGGAAAAAGGGGCCTCGGGTTCTGTTTGATAAACACTCTTATAAAAGCAGCCGTCAGCGGGCGGGAGAAAGGCCCTATTTAATGGGGCCTTGTCAGAGAGTCCAGAGCTCAAATTCTCTTCTTGAGAAAGGAAAAATACCATATAGACCCGCACCGGCAGATGCAGAAATGTGGGCGTGATTTATTAGCCTACCTGTCAACCTGTGTTTTTGCTCAGTAACTGTGAAATCTTTCCTCCTCTCTGAGCAAGACATCAACAGTATGGCCACTGTATACGGTTTTCCACTTTGTCCGGAGCCAAGAACCAGGGGAAAAAATGAAAAATGCGAGTGCATGAAAAGTAAAGGTCAGGCCATACCCACCAGTCTGGGGATCCGGGTAGGGCATCTCTGGTCAAAGACCCGCCAGGCCCCAGGCAGGGCCGGGCGCTTCCAACACACGAGCTTCTCTCTGTCCCCACAGCTCGGGCACGCACCCGCACTCGCGATGCTCCTCTAGGACACAGAGGCTTTGGTGGCCATCTCTGCATTCAGAGGAGGGGACCCCCGTTCCAGACATCAAGGGAGAGTCGTCCCAGTGGATGGCGCACTCCGGTGAAGGTGGGCGGCTGCCGCATGCCAGCCTTGGGCCGCGGTCTCCCCTGGGTCCCTCACGGAGTCAGCATGTGTGCTCCAGCCCCAGAGTCACCGAGAGCCTGTGTGAGGAGCTCAAGTCTAGACAGTCGCCAGCCACGGGGCCTCCATCCAGAGCCCTGGCTGTGAAGAGCAGTGGGTCTGGACCCGGGTTGTGGGTCGGGGGGAGGTGGGCAGTGTTTGCCCCCCAGGGGACATCTGGTCCTGGGGGGGTTGGCACTGGCATCTTATGGGTGCAGAACAGGGCTGCTGCTAAACACCCACAAGTGGGCTACCCGGCCCCACGGCGCCAAGTTGGGGAACTGGTGGGGAGGGTCCTCTGCCCCCTCTCTTTGGCGGGATGCCTGCAGCTGCCGTGACCCCTCTCCTCTGTCTCCCAGGACTGTGTGTGGGTCAAGGAGGCCACACCCAGTCGAGACAGGAGCAAACAGCGGTGTCACGTTGGCAGGAAGACTCACCAGAGGGGGTCACCCCCACCCCCCAGTTTTCTTTCCGACTCTGGTTTCAGATGGGCGGCCCGGGACACCTTTCCAAAGAGCGATGAGACAGAGTGCCAAAAACGTTTCTCCGCCGGAGGAAAGGGAGTCAAGCCTGCTGGAGAGCCAAGGTGGTTGAGAAGCCCAGAAAGAAGGCTTCGGAAAGAAGGAAATGTTCAGGGCGGCGACTCTTCCCAGCGCGGAGCTGAACGCGCCGGCCAGCCCTGTACGGAGGGTCACATAGTGGATCCACAAGACTTTCGGGAGAAGGGCCCTGGAAACTTTCTGTTCCAGGTGGTAGCAAGGGCAGGCGACACAGGGATGGAGGACCGAGACCTCCCCGGCCCCGCTCAGAACCTTCTCCGCAGTGTAGCTTGGAAGGCCTGAAAGAGAGCCACCAGATGCCGATGGGGCCAGGGGACCTCCGCCCTTAGGGGACTGAGACTCCCACCTCTCGGGGACCCACATGGAAAGACCCCAGGAGTCCCCAGCGGCCTGATTAGATTCAGCCAAATCCAGGGCCCCCCACACAGCCTCTTAGGCTCTGCATCCTCTGGTTCCTGGTGAGTCCCTTCTTGTCCCATGCACCCCCCCGCCCCCCCACCCCGTTCTGTGAAAGCGTCAGCCAAGCTCCTACCCTCCTGCTGGTCCCTCTCCCTGTGGTGCTCTTCCAAGATAGTCTCTCTGCTCCCATGTTACCTCCTCCTGGAGGCCTTCCCTGATCACCCTTTCTGGGAGCCTCCTGTTTGCCCTGAGGCCGGGTCTCTGTGCCAGGACGGCCATGGCATCCCAGGCAGCCAGCTCTGTGCTGGCATGTGGTGACCGCTCTGTCAGCACCTGTTGACGACCCAGTCCCCTGCCACTGCTGGGGACTCTGCGAGGTTAGTCCTCGACGGCTTCCTTAGGAGGTGCTCTCAGCTGAGGTGGCTTAACTCAAATCATCATGGGTGCCGTGACCCCATCTCCCCACCACCCCCCGGCCCAGTTAACACTATGACTGAGGGACTGGGCATGGGCTCTGGAGCCTGTTGGACCTGAGTCCCATCCTGGCTCTGCCCCTCGGTGACCTCAGGCCAGCACACGCACCTGCTTCTTTGTGTGTAAAAAGAGGGGGGCAGGAGCCCTGGTTTCCCAGTTGTGGGCGGCAACTCATTCCGGATGCTGAGCTTAGCTGTAGCTACAGCAGTGCCCCCAACACACACACACACACACACACACGCATGCACGCGCGCACACACATGCATGCATACACACACACGTATGCACATGCACACATACACGCGTGTGCGCACGCACGCACACATGCATGCATATACACACGCGTGTGCACACACGCATATATACGCCGTGTGCACACACTTGCACGCATATGCACACGTGCCCGTACACGGGCACACACATGTGTGCACACCTGCACGTGCAAACACGCACACATACACAGCAAGGGATACGGTTAAGCAGTTTTTCAACCACCAGCAGGAGCCGAGAGCCTGGGACGTTCCTCCTCCCGCAGGCCCCATGGGGCCCAGCAGATGGTTCCTGCTTCCACGTCCCGCTCATTTTAAAAGATCAAGGAGCTGTGAAAAAGCCTCTCCCTCCACATGGGAAACTCAGGCATGGGATTCGCATGAAAAGCAACCCCAAGCGGCCTTGTTTCGTCTTCAGATGCGCGCGGCTTCCTTTCCTGCAAACCGAAGAATGACGGGCCCAGTTGCTGTTCCATCTGCCCAGCAATGCTGTCAGGGGCCCCGAGAGCCCCGCGCCGGGCAGGCCCGCCTCTGGGGAGGCCACGCGGCCCCAACATACCCCCCTCCCCCACCGGGATACGGTGCAGGACTCCAGCCGCCCATCCCCCAACTCAAGAAAAATACCTATGAGTGATTCTCCATTCTGGGCTGGCAGCCGCTCAGCTTTCAAGGAGCAAGGAAATTATCACGCCCGGGGGCTCTCTCCTATCGCTCCGCGTCCATCTGCTGCCGTGAAGCTTGCTCCAGGACCAGGGCCACTGGCCAAGGCAGTTCCATTTGAGGATAGAGCCCCTTATTTCACACCACGCTGCACCCTAAGCCCCCAGACCTGCCACTGGCTCGCCAGCTCCTGCGGCCTCCCGCCGAAACGCAGGCCCAAGCACCCTGGGCAGGGAGGCCATCCGGCTGCTGGAGCCCTGTCCACACCGCCCAGGGCTTCCCGACGGTCTCTCGGGCCGGGCCCGCCCGCTGCGCGTGGGGCCTGGGCCGTCCCTGCCTCGGGTCTGCTGGGGCCTGCTTTCTTCCCACCTGTGAGCCCCGCCTTTGCTCTCGGGAGTTCCTTCCCTCGTCTGCCATTCATTTATTCCTTCATTCACTCCACAAACGTTGACAAGCCCCCACTCTGCTTGAGCGTGGTATAGAACTGGGTTGGGTATACATAGTCCCACGGCTCTCCGGCTCTGAGAGGGAGATAAGGAAATGCTTGTGTTCAGTCCTTGGGGGCTGCTGCCCCTTACCTGCCCAGCATCTGCTTTTCCTTCCTCTGGAAGCAGACTGATTTTCCTCGGGAAAGCATCCCCCGCCCGCCTCCGTCTGTGTGGTCCGGAGAGCTGGGCCACCTCTGGCTGTCTCAGGAGTAGGAGATCGAGGCTGGGCCAGAGGGAGCCTCACTCCCCGGGTGAGAGCAACTCATTGAACTGTGTGATCTAGGTCAGGCCAATGAGACTCAGCTCTGGACCTTTGCTGGGAAGGCCAGTGAGTCCGGAAACACTAGTCAGCATCTGAGAAGCTATTCCTTCTTCCATCAATCCAGGAAGGCTTCCCGAAGGTGGAGGTTTGGGTCTTTAAATGACAGGAGACCAATAGCACAGCCAGCACTCCCAGGAAGCGGTCCACCACATCCTGAGCCATCCACCCAATACTGGGTGAAGATAGTCAAGGTACCAGATGGTTCCAAGAAAAACTTGGTGTGGTCTAAGTGTGTGTTGCTTGGCAAGAGGGTCTGAGTCCTTTTACCAGTGTGGAAATGGTTCCCTGCTTCTGCTCCCTCTGACCTGTACACCTGCCCCCTAGGCCTTGCTTCCAAACCAGATCATGGTCGGAGTGAGAAATGACACCTGTCGTCCCAGAGAACCACACACAGGGTTCTTCACAGAGGACTCTGGGAAGGCACTCATTCTTCTTGGAGGGAGTCAAACTGGGTTCAAGGCCAACGCTGGCACTGGGCAGCTATGTGGCCTCGGACAAATAGCCTTGCTTCTCTGGCCTGCGTGGTCTCTGGGCATCCAGCCAATACAATCGTTATTTCTAAATCAATTAGAAACGCTACAGCCGGGAGGCTCGGAACAGGAGCCAGAGGACGTGGGGCTGACCAGTGACCCCTTGGGACGATGACAGCCATCTGTCCTGTTGTGAGGTGCTCTCCCTCTGCTGGACTTTCCCGCCGCCCTGAAAGGGCCCCTCTGCTGCTCCCAAGCCAACTTCCCAACACCATGCCTTCCCTTTTGTTTTTCCCCCAGTTCCAGGCAGAACAGGGTAGGAAATTCTGTCGAATGAAGACAGAAGTGTCTGATGTTGCTAATGACATCTTAGGGAAATGAAGCGTGAAACCACACGAGTAATTCAGCATCCACATGATGCTTTTATCAGGGGCCCTGAAAAGAACTCCTTAGTGAGAAGTCTGATTTCCTTGGAAAGACAGCATTCTGGTGAGCCCCGCAGGGAGTCGGGCCCCCCTCACACCGATGCAGGATGGAGAGGACTGTGGGTCAACCTCAGGCAAAGACCGAGACACGAAGTTCTCCCCCAGCCCAGACATACACACATACACCTGGAGAGGAAAAGCTACATGGGGGCTTTCACGCAGCCAACTTCAAAAGATGCCTTGACTCCAAGATGCTCTTAGAATAAAACCCAAACTCCTGACTTTGGCTTCCAAGGCCCACAAGATCTTTGGCTCTGCTCTCACCCCACATGTTCCCCCTCCTTTGCTACGTTACTTGTTCCGAGAAGCTCCCCCTCCCCCGAAATATCCCCTGTCTAGAGCAACCCCCATCCTGCCTCTTAGTTTTTGCCTGGCACTTCTCAATCTCTGGACTTGCATTACTTCTCTTCGGCTATTTTCTGCTTCCTCCTCCTAGAAAGTGAACGGTGGGAAGGAAAAGCCTCACATTGGTGTGTTGATCGTTGAACCTCACGCTGGGGAAAGCGCCTTCTGAATCTTGCAGAAATCTTGTAGCCTGTCCTCGCTGTCAACACATGAAGAAGGAATTTCTGGGAAGTACAACTCAACATGGTCACACGGGTGGTCTGAACATTGCGTTGCCCCCCCCCCCAGATTCACTTGTTGAAATCAAAGCACCCCAAGGTGATGATGTGAGAGGTTGGAACTTTGGGGGAAGACCAGGTCATGAGGGTGCAGTCCTCACCAATGTGATCAGTGCCCCTCCTTAGGAAAGAGATGGCACCGGGCTTCTGAGCTCCAACCCCGAGAACCTGAGTGGGCCTGTGCCTTGCTCTTGGAATTCCAGCCTCCAGGATGTTGAGAAAGAGACTTTTGTCATTTATAAGCCCCCCAGTCTGTGTATTCTGCTACAGCATCACAGCCAGAATGAGACTGCAAGTCCACACCTCTTAAAACCATCACGCGAGGTCCGTGACCGCAGCAGGACAGTGTAAGTGAGTGGTTTCTGACCCAAGTGTCAGCTCAGCCCAGCACCTCATTCTCTCCGTGGGCCAGGCTTTGCTGACCGGCCCTCTGCCTGTTGCAAGAGAACCTTCCTCCAAACCTTCCCCAGGGCTCATCTGGGCTGTCCCCTCTGCCCAGAATGCTATCCTCACCCGCCCACCTGGGTGGTCTCCAGCACGTTGGAAGAGTCAAGCTTCAGGCACTGTCTCCTGATGGAGTTGTTTCACGCCAAGTCCAAGGGACAGCCTTCCCCTCTGTCCCCTTCCCGCTTCCTCTGTCTGGGAACAACCAACATTCCATGTTTCTTGTGTCTCTTTCCAGAGATAATCTCTCTATATATACTTTTATATATATTATATATATTTCTCACGTGACAGAGGGCAAACAATATATTATTTTTTGGGTCTTGCAATTTTTTTTTCTTAACACTCTATCTTGCAGACCTTTCCCAATCTGCACATACTGGACTGCTTTATTCTTTCTAAATGCTCGGTGGGATTCCTGCGGAGGGTCATGATGTATCTAACTGGCCACTTTTTGTTGCATATTTAGATTGTCCACTTCTTTGCTCCAGTAAGCAACATTGTAGCGAACATCTTTGTTCCGCCCAGATTATGCCTCTGTCTTTTCCACGGCCCACCAGTTCCTAGGGCCCTAGGAGACTCCCTCCATGAAGCCTGCTTAACTCTTTGCTGAGCTCAGCGGGCTGCACCTCTTTGCCTGCCCCTGGTGCGTTTTTCTGCGGTAGCACCTGCTAGAAGATCTTCCTGTGTCTGACTCGCCTTTTGTGTCTTGCTCATCCTTGAATCCCCAGCACCTTTCACAGTGGCCGGCATAAACGTATGGTGCGCCATAAAGATAGGCGTGACGTAAACGCTTATGAGCTGAATAAGCATCAGAAGGAAAACCCTGACTCCCGGGCGGCCCCCAGATCTGGGTGTAATCGGGGTTTGCATGCTCCTCTCTCACCGCCCGTGTTCCCCCAGCTCAGCAACTCCCTCCTCGTCCCCCGCCTGCCTGTCCCCGAGCGCTGCGCCTGCACAGCCACCCCTCACCCCTGCCACGCCCTTCTGCTCCTGAAGCTTTCCCCATCCTTCCTTCGAGGCGCGGGCCTGCCTCTACCTCCCTCCATGAAGGAGGCTTCCGCAGAGATGATCAGTCTCTCCCTTCGCTGAGCCACGGCTGCCTTTATAGTCAGTCTGGCATATTTTTTCAAGCTCCATTGCTCGCTAATTGTCTCCCGTCTGTTGGCTTTGTGTCCCCAGCCAGGCTTGAGTTCTTTGAGAGCAGTGTCTCCCCCAGCTCTGGCATGTCCCGGAATGCTGGCCTCATTGTGGCCCTTCGGTTCTTCGGTATTGGTAAAGCAATTGGTCCCTCCATTGATTGACTCAGGTCTTAATACCGATTGCTGGGAAGGGTCCTTGAGGCAACAAGGAAGCACGGGACGTCGCGATCACGGTAACTGCCTTAGCAGGAAATACCACCGATGCAGGGGAGTCCGTGGGTGCCTGGCTTCTCTCTAGACCTAGCCTACCCTTCCCCGCCCTACTTGCATTGGGCCTTCTGCACGAGTGACCCCCGGTTACGTCAAGGTGTACCACACTCTAGTCCCCATGGGCCCAGAAACCTCTCTCCCTTGGGAGGTGCCCGGAACACGCGTCCTGCTTTCCCTGGCTCCTCCTGAGAAATGGAGCACCCAGAGAGAATCGAATGAGCTTCACCCAGACCCCACGTCCAGTCATATTTCCAGAGATAATTTGACACGAGTCCGACTCAATCAGCCTTTATTTCCATCAGAAAGACATGAAGCAGGCTGCGGATCCCATCAGGGGAGAATAGTGAAGTCACATCTAATAGAGCCAAAGAAAACATTTAACTAGGTTTGCTACTGAACTTTGGAAGGAAAAAAAGAGAAAGAGGGTACCAGGGACATGTGTTTATCACCGACAATCCAACCTTAAGACTCAAATTGGTTTAGACCGCTGGCTGCGGTCGGGCGGGCCTTGCACAGCGGGGAGGGGGTGTGCCAGTGGGAGACTCAAAGTTCAGCCAGATTTTTCCTCCTCTGTCCTCTTCATCACAACCTTCTCATTAGCCCCAGTACCCCGGAGGCCTTTGGGCTTATGGATGGCTTCCGATTACAGGGAGCAGGCCCTGACATCTACCTGGACTCTCTGCCTGGCCTGGCCTGGCCTCACCAGCCACGAGTCCTGACCCCAGGGTTGTGGGTGTAAAGCAGGATCCAGCCATCTTCCCACCACGATGCCCGCAATGCCTCCCGGCCCCCTCCGATCCTGGTGGGTCCCCCTCACTCCGCCGGCCCCACGAGAGGTGCTCACATGACATTCGTTAGGTCGTTCAGGATGAACGAGAGCCCCCGCGGCCAGGCACCAGACTCAGAAGAGGACAGTCCAGTGTCTGCCCCCCACCCCCCGAAGTCCCCGGCTCCTGGGGCCCACAGATGTGAAAACCCAAGACAAGGTGGTGGCGTATCCTGCAGGCCAGGAATGAACACGGTGCTTTGCGCTCCACAAAGCAAAAGGGACCGATGTTCCCTGGGGGGGATGGCAATGAGATCATCATGACGATCTTGGAAGGTGAGTGAGAATTTTCAAGACGAAGAGGGTGGGAGTCGAGCAAACTGTTCAAGGCAGAGGAGAGCACGTGTCAGAGGGGATGGAAAGCACAAGCATGGAGTGGGCAGAGAATGTTCCAGAAGGCATAGGATGCACGGCAGGTGTGGCTTGAGAGACCACAGGGGCACTTCAGGCTTTTAGAGGCGAAGTCAAGGAGTTCCTTTTCTCCCATAGGCCGCGGGATGACAAAGCAAGGGTCTGGTCAGGAGAGGAGCACGAACAGATCGATCTTTTCAGTGAAGTGGGGGTTTATCCTATAGCAGGACCAGCACTGGAAGCAGGCAGACCAGGTAGACTGGCTGTTGTTGTGATTTTCCAGGCGAAAGAGACAAGACCAGCGGAGTAGCCGGGGGTGGAGGGGGGAGGAGGAAGGGCTGCGGACACCCCCGCACTCTGGTCAGGAACAGTACGGTGGCTCAGGCAAGGAGTTGCTGGGATGGCAGACGAGGCCAAAGGCTGTGCTTCTGGGGCCTGGATGCCAGGCGTTGCCCCTGCTGCAGGTCTGGAATAGAGGAGGAGCAGTGTCCCTCGAAGGCAAGCTGAGGTCCCCTGGGGGACACCCAGGCACTTTTGTGCAGCTGGGAAGGAGTGCTCAGAGTGAGACGGGAGAGCACAGACAGTGGCGTTGGTGGAGAGAGCCCAAGGGCGGGTAGGACCTGAAACCGCAGGAGGGTGAAGGGTAAGACAGGAAAAGCAGCGACGCAAGACTGGGGCCGAATCCGCACTCGTAGGCTGGGCGACGGACAGGCTGGGAAGGACAACCAGTCCCGACCAAAGCTTCCAAAGCCCGGGGAATCAGTTCCAGGAAGGGCAGATGGCCGTGTGGAAAGGGCCCAGAGTGTGGATTGAAAACTGGCCTGAGGCAGAAATCTGTTGCATCGGAGAGCCCAGCATCCCTTTCCTTGGGTCCAACCCCCTGATTTCCAAAAAGGCAAACCTGTCGTGCATTCCGTCTGGGCGGCCCTGAGCCTGCCGCCCTCACCTTCACGAGTCCAGAGGTGGTCTCGTGACCCAGGCCTGACTGATGAGATGATCGCTACTTTCTAGCCTCAGTTGAGGCTTCAGGGTCTAGAGATAAGGTGACTCAGGGCGGGTCAATGTGAGTTAATTCTAGAACTTCTGTTGGGCTCATTAGGGAAGAGAAGGGTCCTTCCTCTGGGGTTGCTCTGCTGTGAAACACTAGGGCAGAGCTTCCAGATCTCAGTTTGCTACCTCCCGGGGAGAGCGAGCCTGAGCCTGGACTATCGCAGAGGAAGGCAAGGCTGAACGAGGGAGGGAGTGTTGTTGATCTCATGTACCCTCCAGGTCTAGCTTTGCTGAGTTGTTGTTTTGTTTTTAGGTTGATTTTCTTTTTTTTTTTTTTTAACGTCACCTGGGCTGACACATTTGGTTTTAAGCTTAAGACAGTCTGATTTGGGTTCTGTGGCTTGCGATCAAGGGACTGCTGATGCATACAAAGTTACCTGGCTAATGAGAAAAGGCCGGTTACAAAGGTGGCATCGGGCGAGAACCAGATTCCAGCTCTGGGCTCACACCACACAGAAACCCACAAACAGGTCAGCGGCTACAGCCATGGGAAGAAAGGAGGGGGACGAGCTCGCTGGGTCTTACAACCTGTTACCATGAAAACACAATGATTTCCTTCATAGCTTTCGAGGGCTGAGTCACACAGGTCAGCCCTGGCTTGGCACATCAACTTATTGTTCCTGCCAAGGGAGATGGTTAAGATGGAAAGGTTGATTTATTTTAGTACACGTGTGTCAACATCATCCTGGAAGGGAAAAAAAAAAAAAAGAGTGAAGAAGATTTGCTTTGCTGGCATGAACTATTACCAAAGAGGTCTCTTTCTTGGCCTCAAAGACCAAAATCCCTGAGGTTAGATATTGATGGAGTCTTGAAGCTGACTGAACATGGGCCCATGGGGTGGTGGGCCTTGGGCCCTGGGAGAGGAGACAGTCCTTTCCCAATGGCACGGGCAAGGTCAGAGGGTGGATGCTACTTCATCTGGGGTGGTCTGAGGCCTGAGTCACAAGAAGGAGCCTAGGTGAGTGGGGACAGCAAGCGATGGGGGGAAGACAGTCCCCCACTTAGGACACTGACCATCTGGTACTCTCGGGCACTTGCTATATTTAATCTCACCTTTCTAGAAATCCATGTATATGTCCATGCCACAGACATTTACTACACCACAAGACAGGGGCACTAAGTCTCGAAGAAGCTTAACTAAGCCGATGGGCAAGACTCGAAATCCAGGCACTTAAAAGCTCACCACTTAGGTGGCCCTGTGGGGAAGGGCCTTGAATGCCAAGTCCCTGTCCCCGTGGACACTCCACCATGTTGAGAAAACAAAACAGCCACAGGCAGAACACCAGGAAATGTTGCTATGTGCAAAAAAAAGAAAAATTAATGAAATTCATGGTTCTGGGACAAATCAGATATAGTCTTATAGTGTAATCCAATATAGCCAAGTGGTCGAAGGGACCAAAGGCTTAAGAAAAGTGAGGGGAGAAACACTTAAAACGGAGACTATTCCATCAATTAACTTAATTTTTTTCTGCCAACCATGAAAAGACCGTCATTAGTTACTATTAGTGAGGGCCCAGCTTAGAGAGCACCTGTTTTCTGCTGAGCGTCGCCGGCGTGGGCCGGAGGGAGCTGTTTCAGGGCCTCAATCAGGCAGTGACATGATGAGGTTTGCGCCTTGGAAAGGTCACCATGTCTGCAGCGTGGGGGGTGGATGGAGGGGAAGAGAGGCCGGCGGTGGAGAGAGGGTTAGAGGCGCGGTGCGGGCGGGGTCGGTGGAGATCGCAAATTCCTTGAAGGCAAGGGTTTTGCCCGTTTCAGAAGCACCCAGGAAAAGCCGGATGCGGCCACTGCTAGGTTGGGAGAAATGCCCATTGAACTGAAATGTTGGTGTTACAACCTGATATAATGGAGTCTGCTGCCTCTGCCCAGCGTCGTTCCGCTGGGGAGGGGCGTGGTGGCTGAGGTCAGAGCTAGTCTGAGGCTGGAGACACTCAAGGTCTTGAGAGCTATTCCGGGAGACAGAACGTGAAAGCTCTTGTTTCCTAAATCTGGCCAGAATCTGCTTGTTGTGTCAGATCTGTGCAAAGGAGATATTTATGAGGTTTTTGCTGTTCGTCTTGATAAAAGAATGACCATCTGTCTTTTAAGAGGTACTAAGAAGGTCAAAGTTAAAAGGTGTGTATTTGAGACTGCTGAACCCCTCTTCCACGTGGGTGCAGGGTTGTGGGCACATCTGGATTCCCAGACCGCAGAACAGGAATCTTGAAGATGTGCAGTACCCGCCACGATGCCCTGCTCTTTGGAGCTGCTCCCTTCCAGGGAGAGCAGAGCCTTTGTGTGTTGGCAAGACAGCTCCAGTAACAAACCCCGTTGCCCATGTGGGTAGAACTTACTACATGCTGGGCCCGAATCAGGCCTTCCCCAGCCCTGTCTCATCTCGGCTTCTTCTCCAGAGGATGTGAGTCTCGCACTGCTGACCGATATTGTCTAACCACTAACTTGTCAGCACTTGAAAACCTTCTGTCCCTGCCGTCGTCTGGCTTCAGCCGGGAAATTCCATGTTTATGGTTCCCTTCCGTACCGATTAAGACGACAGGAAGACAATGAAACACTTGTCTCCAAAAGTGACTTCTTGGATCCCCTGGCAAAACGTTAGAAAGTGGGTACGAACGAGGCCCAAGAAACAGGACACCCAGGCTCCTTGAGCTTGGGGAGTATTACAGAATCCTATCCCAGGCCAAGAATGAGTCACAATGAAAGCTTTTAAAATATAAAACCATCAACCTAGATTTCAATTCCAAGGAAACACATACTTGGCCATGAGGGAATGCTTAAAAAAAAAAAAAAAATCAGGCTTAAGCCACTTGACAGGAAAATAAAGCAGCCAAGGAACATTCAAATGTAATGATTTACATCCTCCTCCCCCTTCCAACGTGGGTCAGGGCGTACACGGACACCATCTTTTCCAGCGTGCCTCTCTGCTTCTCACTTAACACTATTTCACGCACACAGTCCCATGCCTGGATGCGGCTGGCTTAGAGCTGTGCAAGGCTGCCTTTGAGTTGCTATGCCGATCTCATGGATGCTTTGTGATTTCCCTGCTCTTGGGCCCTTGGGTTGCTTGGGTGGCTGCTTTGGGAATACGAGGATTTTTCTTCCATTATTTATGTGTGCAAGCACTGTTCATTTCTCTCAAAGAAATGGAAGCCTGATTGATTTCCTAAATGTAAGAACGGGATTGTCCCTCGATAAATATTTAAGACTGACCACGAAGGGCGACCACCATCGGCTGAAAAACAAGCCCAAGAATTACTTCGTTAAAAGCTTTCCCAGCGAAGGGGGCGAAATGAATCAGCATCCTATGTGCTATTTGCTCGTCATCTGATGGTTTACAAACGTTGCCCCCCTTCCCACTTGATCTTCACGACAGCCCCAGAGAGGCAGACAGGGCACAGATTACAAGGATTATTAAAACCCTCCATTTTTTTTTTTTTTTTTCCCTTTCTTAACAGATAAGGGCTTTAAAGGCTCAAAGTCAGTCCAGGGAGGTCGCAGAGCTTGGGGACTAAAGCGCACGTCTCTCATTCATTCATAAGCATGTTTGAAAAACATGCCTGTTCCAAGCCTGGTGAGAAGGCGGTGGGAACACAGATGAATAAAACTGGGCCCCTGCGAGGAGGCTCGCGGTCCAGCCCGGGAGAGGCCGAGCTGAAGTAAACAAGTCCGGAACCCAGCGCGGACCACGGGTCTAATCCGATGTTCCTGCCGAAAGGCCGGCTCGGCTGTGATTTGCACAATACGCGCTCTCCGAGGGGGCAGTGGGGGCCTGGCCGTGCGCCCGGCCTGGGGTCACATCACCGCGTGCGGGGACAGCACGCTCCCGCGTTCGGCGGACGCGCCAGTGTTCCCGGGGTGCGGCGCGAAGCCCGGGGGCGCACACCCCGGCTCCCCGAATTCCCGCGCAGGAGACGAGCCGGGGTCGGCGCCCCCGGAGCGGCCGCCTTGCTCCGGCCGAGGCCGCGGCCTCGGGAGGGGCGGGCCGCGAGGCTGGGTGTCGCCGCGCGGCAGCCCCGGGTCCGCGCCCCCCGCCGCCCGGCGCCGCAAGCGCAGCCCCTTCCCCGCCGCGCGCTCGCCGGCCCGGCTCCCCGGCGCGCTCGCGTCCTTCGCTCGGTGCATTGCTGTGTTCCCCAGCGGGGTTTTTAACGTTCGTTTTAGTGTCACAGGCGCCCATAGGCACACTCTCCCGCAGAAAAGCAAAGGGGCGCGCGGGTCGCCCCGGCCCGGGACCCCGAGGGCTCCCCGAAGGGCGGGCGGGCAGTGTGGGCCGCGGCTGGCTCGGCGCCGCTGCCGGGGGAGCGGGTCGCGGCCGCCGGTTCTCGCCGCGAGCGCCGCGCTCGGCACGCGGGAACCCGGCAGACACGCGCGTGTGCAAAGCTGCGTGAACGCAGGAGCCACGGAGGCGCGAGGGCTCACTCCCAGGCTCGGGCGACCTCCCGCCTCGGGGACCCCACGGCCGAGCCCCGCCGAGCACTCCCGCGGTGGGGGTCCCGGCTCGCCCGGCCCCGGAGCCAGACCCCTCGGGCCCCGGGGAGGCGCGGCCGCACGGCTCCGCGACCCCGGCCCGCTCGGGCCCACGCCGCGCCCGGCTCGGGCCTCGGCCTCGGGGTGGCCGCGGGGCGGCCCCGGGTCAGACGGTCGGCGGGGCTCGGGCCTCGGCCGCCCGGCTGACCCCGGCTCGCCGCGCTGGGGCCCGGGAGGCCCGAGCCCCGCGGAGCCCCTGCCCGCCGGGTCCTCGGGGGTGCGGACCCCAGGGCGGCCCGGCCGGCCCGCGGGACGTCGGGGCGCCGCGGGGCTCGTCGTGGAGCGGGGACGGCGGCAGGCCCAGCACGCGGCCCCGGGCTCGCTGCGAAGGAAGAAGTTGGGCAGGGGCAGGGTGGGGGCTGTCCAAGTTTGGGGAACTTTTCCACTTGAAATTCTACGACCCTGCAGTGCCCCCTACAGAAGGCGGCCGCCGGGGAGGGCCGGCGCCCCCCCCCCCGCGACCCCCGACTGGCCCGGCGCCCCGGCCCCGGCTTTTTTTTTTTTTTCCTCTCCTGGTTGTTTTTCGGATACATCTTTTCTCAGAATTGGAAAAAAAAAAAACCCAACCCGGCGAGCGCGAGCCGCCGCCTGCAGTGGAGCGTGCTCGGCCTCCAGAGGCAGTCGCCGCCAACTTTTCCGCTCCCGCCCCGGCTCCGCGCGCGCCGCAAACTTCGCCTCTGCTGGGGCGCGAATTTGCCTGCCGCTCGGCTCCACTCTAATGTGCGCCCAAGGCCCCTGGCGACCGTGTGCGGCCGGGGGCCACGCTTCTGAGGCTCAGGCCGCCCCGCTCGTGCGCTTCCCCCGGCCCGGGCCCAGTTTGGGAAAGGGAAAGCGGGCGCCCCGGGAGCGCCCCGGGCAGAGGGCGGAGCGCTCCCGCGCCCTGGGGCAGGGGAGCAGGGAGCTCCCGCGCCCGGAACGTTGCGAGCAAGCCTTGTGAACGTCGCAGGGGGCACTCGCGAGGGACGGACAGGAAGAGGGCCGGGGGGACGCCAGAACCCGGGACCACAGCACGGAAACGGCCCGGGGCTGAGCTGCAGTCAGATCCGGGGATGGAGGGAGCCGGAGAAGAGGAGTGAGGAGGCCGGGGAGGCAGGCCCTGCTGCCCTCCTGCAGGCCGGCAGGCCGCTGTGGCAGTGGAGGACCAGGCCGCCCAGAAAGGGAAGGGGTCAGGAGGTCGGGCCCGGGCCTTAGCCGGCTCGCACCAGGCCCAGGAAGGGAGGGCCAGGCGCCCTGGAGTTCAGGGCCCAGGCCTGCCCCGCGGTTGTCCAAAGGAGGCCTGGGCCAGGCCTCTGGGGGGGGGGGGGGGGGGGCGGGGGGGGGGAACGGAGTCGGGGGCAGGCCTCGGGGGCCGGGCCTCGACGCCTGCGAGCCCAGTTAGGGGCAGGGGGC
>NC_081563.1:136381669-136419782 GCF_022355385.1 Mustela nigripes
GGGGGCTTCAGGGCCTCCCAGCCCAGAGCCGGATTGGCGAGTTAGACGCTTGTAGATCCAAGGTCGGATTGGGGTGGGGTCTCTGGGACGTTGGCCAGCCCGGCAAGGATTGGGGGGATTCAAGTGCTTAGAGATCGAAGGCAGGCCTGAGTAGGGGGAGTCAGACAATTGGAAAGCCTAGCTGGTTATTTGGGGAGGGGTCTCCGCGCTTTGGCGAGGCGCAAAGCGGCGCCTGTTGGGCTCGGGGCCTTGTCCAGAGGGGTCTCCGCGCAGGGCGGGCCGCCTGGGCCAGGCCAAGAGAGAGAAAGTGACAAAACCAGGACGCTCGGTGGGCGGGGGGCCCGAGCGGGGGGTCCCCGAGGGTGAGCCATGGCCACCAGGCGTTTAACCGACGCTTTCTTGTTGTTGCGGAATAATTCCATCCAAACCCGGCAGCTGTTAGCCGAGCAAGTGAGTAGTCACACCACCTCCAGCCCTCTGCATTCACGTAGCATTGCTGCGGTGAGTCTCCCGGCGGCCTCGCACACGCGCCGCGCGCCCCGCGGCTCTGCCTGTCTGTCTGTCTGTCTGTCTCTGTCGGAGAAAACAAGATGGGAGTCAGGAGGCTGCGCGAGGTCGGAAGCGCCAGGCCCCCCGGCGCGGGCCCGGCCCGGCCCGCCTCTCCCCGCCCGCCCCCCGCCCCGCCCGGCCCGGCCCGGCCCGGCCCGCCCGGCCCGCGCCCGCTCACTTCCGCGCCCCTCCCCCACCCCGCCCCCGCCGCGGCCGGCCCCGCACCACGGGCCGCCTCCAGTGTACATATGTTTTAACACGAAGGTGGGGGGGGGCACTGGGGGCCTTTCCGAAGCCTTTTTTGTCTCGTTTTGTTTCAGCCCCCCCCGTGCCCCCCCCCGCCTCCCGCCCCCACACGGGGCCTCGCGCGGGTCCCGGCGGCCGGTCGCGGGCTCGCGGCACCGCCGTCCTCGCAAGTGCACGGCCCCCCCGCCCCCCAGACGAGGAGGCGGTGCGGGCGGGTGTGTGTGTGCGCGGGTGCGTGGGTGTGTGTGCGGGTGCGGGTGTGTGTGCGTGTGCGTGTGTGCGGGTGCGGGTGGTTGGTTTGGTTTGTCGTCGGCTTTTCCCACCCGCTTCTCCTGCGGGCCTCGCCGCCGCGGTGGGCCGCGTCCCCGGCCTGGCGGGTCCCGGGGCCGGCGCGTGCGACCCCGACGCGCCGGGGCCGTCGTGTCCCGTGGCCCACGCGGGACGTGACGCTTTTCCCTCCGTCCGAACTTTCCAACCAAACCACCCCCGCCGAAACCCACGGTGCGTCTGTGAACACTGACCTGCCGAACGCCCGTGTTTTCCGACCCGGTGCCGGGGGCCGCGGAGGCCGGGCCGGGGGCCGGGGCTGGTCGGGTCGCTCTTCCAGAAGCCCGCCTTCCCTCGGGGCTCGGCGCCCGCGCGCTGACGACGGGGCGAGGGGCCCGCACGCTCCGCCCGAGGCCGCGAGCCCGGGCGCCCGACCAGGGAAAGTGAGGACGGAGCCGGCTGGGAGCGGAGCCGGCTGGGAGCGGGGCTCGCTGCCGCAGGCCGGCGGGAGGGGCGGCGGCGACCCCACACCCGACCCGGCCTTGCCCGGCAGGCGCGCAGCTTGGGGCGCCTCACGGTTCTCTCTGCGCTTACGGACCATGTTGCTGCTTCCTTTCTTCCCTTTGTGACTTTACTGAATGCCTCGGGACATCGTGCCGTGTGTCCTGGGGACGGGAAGACCGTCCACAAAGACAGTTTTTCCTTTTTGTAAATCACAAGTAGAACATGCCTTTGGCCATATTGCTCCTGTAGAAAAACTGTTCCAAGCCGTGTGAACCGTTGCAGGAATAAAATAGTGTAGTCGGGTCTAAAAGCGTAGAAAACAGGGGTGGGGTGTGTTTAGATTTTTATTTACTTCACAATGTGATTTTTTTTTTTTTTTCCCTGCATGCTAACTAAAGAAATCTTATTCTACTGAAATAAGTGTAAATGGAGGCAGGCTAATTCCAGTGCAGATTTTGGAAAGAAGGTTCTGAAATAAGCCAAGAATTAGAGAGTACAAACCGAATGAATAAAACTCCTCAATGGAACTTTAGTTTTATCAAATAAGATGTCAAAATTACATATTCCTTACATGGCTTGATTTTATGCTACTGTTGGGGGAGAAAAACCCCACAGAACTAAAACTCACATTAATGTTTCTAAGGTATCAGTTTTAATTTATTGAAAAACGTTGTTTGCTTTTAAACTTTTAATCGTATATAAGGTTCAAAATGCCCTGAACCATTGGGTAACATGAGACTTTTATTTTTATTAATTATTAAATCAGACATTTTAAAAACCTGGTGTCTAAGCCGGGCAGCTTTTTTAAACTGCATCTTTAAAAATGGTTTTCTGCGTTGGGCAATTAAAAAAAAAAAAAATATATATATATATATATATATATATATATATATACGTATATATATATGAAAGCTAAGGCAGATAATTAAATATGGATGGCTGGAGTATACAGTTCGGAAAAATAGACATGTCAACAAAAGGTGCAGATATGTATAGCAAACTCAGACAATTTCTTGAAAATAGATTTCAGGATCAGACTAAATACACACATCTCAGAACATTCAAAGATATGTTCTGTGTATTTTACCTTTTAAAATACTACATACCTCGATTAGTCTATTTGGAATTTTTCTCAGATTGTAAGCAATCAGATCATGTAAAATATCCTTGTAGTCAGTTCAGAGGATCTAAAAAACAGAATTTGCAATTAAACAAAAATGGCTTGCTTAAGTTAGAATTTAAAAAGAAAATACACATTCATATTTTTGTGCACATTAGAAAAACACATGGCATGTCAGATTTTTTGAAGCGTTCCGGGGCAAAGTATTATATCTTCAGTTTGCTTACAATTGATTCAACAGAAACGGTTCACACACACACACACACAAAATCAAACATGGCAAGTGTTAACATGACTAAGTACAGGGTATAATTCTTTCGACTTTTCTGGAAGTTGGAAAAGTGCTGTAAACATTTGGGAAGAAAGCCATGTCTAACACAATTTTTTAAAACTTGATCAAATAACTTAGGCAGTGTTTTCTCTGCATATCTAGCTCATAGAAATGTTAACACCTCATTTCTGAATTGGAAATTTCATAACCGAGTAGCAAGTCAAAGAAAATCATAGTTGTTAAATTTGAAAATAGACTGGGTTTTAGGTGATATTAGTAATGATGAGTTAATTACAATTAAGTCTGTTAATTTTATCAGAGATACCTACTGAAATGTTCATTAGTAAAATGTTAAAATGCCACTTTTTTATATACTTAACCCCCCCAGATGAAACAAATAAGAGAAAGTATTACTGATTTTTAAGCCTGTTGAGGACCCTGTGGGGTGACATTATGCCATTTTACATACTTTTCTATATGTTTGAAAAATTATAAATAAAAACTTAAAAGATATATACAGTTCACCAAAATCATGAGAAAAATAATTAAAAGGAGGCAATTTGCAAATATATAAAACTTGGGTAATTAAAAAGGAAGCAACTAAATTTTAGCGTTTAACTTAATTTAAAAAATCATAACCTGAATTTTCTAGTTCCTAGTTAGAAAAAGCTGTAGAAGTTGATTTTAGTGTGTATGTGTTACCTTACACAAAACCCAAAAGAAATCAGTAAATCACATTGAACTGATAGCTTGGGGGTTTTGGGTTTTTTTTTTTTTTTTTTTTCAAGTTTTAAATCTGAACATTCACATCCTTATTTAAGGAAAAAGCTGTGGAAATTGTCAAGTTGTATGCATGTGTGTATCTCACACCTCAAAACCAAGTACACCTAAAGCCGTATCATTCAAGAAACTTAAACATGCTTTTTTTTTCTGCATCCTACTTGGAGGGGGAAAAACCCCCAGAAGTTGGGTGGTGGTGATAGGGGGCTTATTGTGCGTACCTACATACATGCATACTGAAAGAGGTTTTTGCAGCGTTCAGGCAAATATGTCACAGCTAAGCAGGAATTTAAGGAGGATGTACAGCAACAAAACGAAGTCCCCGGGGCCAGCAGAGACCTAAAGGTCCTTGACCCGACATCCCCTCTGTGATAACCCCTGTGCCTCTCTTCCTTGACCACATTCCGTGGCGGCTGTAGGAAATTCCAGCAGCCAGTCATCCCACCTCTTGTGCTACCAAAAAAAGTCTTTGCCCATATGAACCCCAACTCTGTACCTTGTGTCCTGTGGTCCTAGCTCGGGTGCTGGCCCTCGGGGTCTCTGACACGGGAAGTCTCTTCCTTCTGCACGATAACCCTGCAGCCTTCGCGTTGCCGAGAGCTTTCTCCGTCTAGCTCAGCAGTCCCTGCTCAGACAGCCTGGTTAAGTTTCTTGCCTGTGAATGAAACCTAGTGTTTTTGTGTGCTTTTTCAAGTTTACCACCCAGAACTGAACAAAATTCCACTTCATTGTGTTTTTGCTTGTACTGATACTGGTAAAACAAATTGTTAGAAACAGACTGGGGTTTGATTTTTAGATGTGGAGCAAAATGCAGTGGTTGGCATTTCTCATTCATTGTGTTTGGGCCTCAGTGTGGGCTCCCCCGGTCGCCGCTGTGCCTCAAGGGCAGGTGTGAAATAAAGGCAGGCGCAGGACTTGAAGTCTGGGAATGTAGGGTTAGTCGTTGCACTCTGCGGCTGACCCAGAATGTGTCTGTAGGCGAGCTTTTTAAACCCTTCCGACGTCTTTGCCTTATTTATAAGTTGAGGGGCTTAAGTTAGGTGATTTCTAGGGTTTCAGTACAGTTTCTCCTGGCCCAGCACACAGCCCTAGCTTTCATTTAAAAAGGAGACATAGTCCACAGCGTCCCCGTGCCCATCAGCCCGGTTCATGCAGAAATCCCGGGAAGCAGCTCCAGTGCTTTGCAGAAATAACTCTGACATTGTTTTGGCCAGGGGGAGGTTTTAAGGCACCCCCCCCCCATTCAAGCAGTTTCAGGCAGCTTGGCTTTAAGTAGCTGAAATGAATTTACAAAGTAAAACCATCATTCCAAAAAACGTGTCAAGTCTTAAATGAATGAAACGTAGTTGTTGAGTTGTTGTTCCGTCTAATGAGGTGCGTGATTGCTTTGATCTGAGACTGGTCTGATTGAGGGATTGGAGCGACAGGTTAGCGTTGGCTGCTTGACCTGCCCTCTGCTTGAAAATAACGCCCAATCTGTAAATGGAAGCTGGGGTTAATTGGTCTTAGATTAGTTTGGAACTAGCACATTATTTTTAATGAAACATGGTATGCTTTAGGGGAAAAAATGATACTCAGGATTAACTAAGGTTGTAGGAAATCTGAAATCCTTCTTCAGTCTTGACGGTAATATTGGCCAAGGCTTACTGGGAGCTGACTGTGTGCCTGGCACCGGGGCTGTGTGCACGCGGGCACTTTCCGTGTGTGGTCTCATTTCATCCTCACAGAGGCCTGTCACACAGGTGCTGTTGTTTTTCTCATGAGACAGATGAGGGAACTGAGGTTTGCAGGAGTCAGGGAGCTCGCCCAGTGCCACCCGCCTGGCGAGTCAGGGTGCTGGGTTGGGTCCTCGGGCGAGCCTGGCTCCAGAGGCCCGTGCTAACCCACTGGGCCACAGCAGTGCTGGCTGCCTTTCGAAGACTCGTGGCGCAGGTCCTGGGAAATGGAAGAACCCATTGTTTAAATCTTTTTTTTTTCTTTTTCTTGCACTAGGCTAGCATCTTCTGTATGTCAGTTAGCAACCACACAGAGTCCATTTTTACCAGCGTATTGAAGGTTCTCGTCCACACTGAGTCTGTTGGAAAATTAATTCTCTGTCTTTAGGATCCAAGTATGAAATCATTGTATATTTCTCTTTAGATTCATTTGCTTTCCTGCCTCTAAAGATTCCCTTTGAGCAGTGAGGCTTATTTGAGAATAAGGGCACTTTGTTGGATAAAAGTGAAGCAAACTTTTATTTGTGCAGTAACGGAAATAAAGTACACAGCACTCGAGCGTGGACCTGTGCTTCCAACTCCGTTTGCTCAACTTTCCCAGACTTCCTGAGTAAACACAGATGGGTTTCCACTTACTTTTCAGTTTTATGTAGAAAGTTCTTTAGACTATAAATTCCACATGCTGCTTGGAGTTTCAATATTTGCTTGATTATATGCCATGAGCAGGTCAGAAACCTAGATTTAGACATTGTAAAATTTAGAAGGTGATGATGTGTAGTAACGTGTTTTCATTTGGCTGTGTTTTGGTTTTTCCTGATGGTAATTCTAAATGTTTTAATTTGGGTCCTGACAGAATTTTCTGGTAATTTGGTGGCTGGGGGGGTTTTGAAGGCCTTCTCTTTTTGAATAGCAAAATGGGATTGGCGGGGCGGGGTAGGGGGGTGCTCTTTGAAAAGATGACCTTCTGAATTTAATTCCAGATGTGGTATGTAGTAGCTGCCTATGGCTAGTAATTCCCTGAATTGTTAATAAAATTAGAGATGCTGGAAGATGGGGTGGAAGGCGGCCCAAACACCTGGGTCTGTCCTCATCTCTGCCATTAAGCTCTGAGATTGGGGAAATGGATTTATAGATTTTGAAGCTTAGTTTTCTTACTTGCCATAGAGAGAGTCTTACCTAGCCGGTGATTCTGATTTCACCTCTTATCAACTAATAATTGTAGAAACCAAAAGATCAGGGTGTGTGTGCTTGGTTAATAATCGAGGACAGGCTCCCGAGTGGCAGAGATCTTAACCGTGGTTTGCAGTGACACTTTGTTCAAAGATCAGATGCCAAGGAGCTGCTGCAGAACAGGCAGATGGACAGACGGAGACCCCAAAGTTAGGGGTTTGCCCTGTGCCTTGTTTTATTAATACAAACATTTCAGTGCTTTCTTGATGAAAATGTTAAAGCTTTTAAAAAATAAAAACATTTTCTTTTTTTCTTTTTAAAGTAAAAGGTAATTAAATCAGATTTCCATTTGACACTATCTTCTCTGTTAAAATGTTCTAGTACTCCTGTTACGGCAGGGTGTATATGTAAATATAGTTCACTTTGCTCTCAAAGCAAATTGTGGAAGGAATGAAGAGGACTTTCAGCTTTCTAGAATGTCAGCTAATTGAATTTTTACATGGAGGAATATTGCTTGATTATACTTTTATTACTGTCATTGTTTAATAATATTTTGGCCCTGATAGACCAGTTTCATTTGCACTATTAATTTTTAAATAAGGAAGTTGTGTTTTTAATTTTCTAAATTTACTGTTAAGCATTAAAAAAAAAACAACACAGTTGATTATTGAAATGTACCACTAATTATTTCACTGATCAATACTACACAAAAGAAAAAAAAGACCCAGTTGTGTAGATTATCCATCATTAGTAAATATCTGTTCAGAAGATAAAGTTCCACGTTGATCTGAAAAAGGACCTTTAGTTTTAAATTGAAACTTAATCCTCTGGCTGCCGGTGCTGCTTCCTTCCTACCCTCTTAGGAAAAAAAAAATCTCTCCTTATCTTTTTGTTTTGTTTTGTTTACTTGCTTTTCTAATAGCTTATAAATAACTATGTGCTTTCTAGACTAGTAATACTATACGGCAAGCAAATGGGAAGAGTTTTTCTTTTCTTTTACCACCTGTGTCTCTCTCCGGGGAAGAATGGTTTCTCGGCTTGCTTATTACCACGGGTAAAGCCATGTCTGCGGGATTGAATTTGTAGAGACCTTACATGTGTGGTCACTCAAATATTATCTGAATACAGCCATAGATGATTTTTGTGGGGTGTTCATTTTCTAATTTTGCTGCATTTGCAGGGCTGATTTACATGCTGAATGTACATGTACTTGACACAGTGAAACTGCATTTTAGCTTTGCTTTCTTTTTTTTTTTTTAATCTTCCTAAGGGAAATTTAGAATATTGTGTATGATAGTTTATATTTATGAAACAGATTGGCATTATATTTTAGTGAAACTAAAGCAAGTGTATTTTATTTGTCTATTGTATTTTAATTTTTACAGCTGTTTATTGTTTGTTTCCTATATCATTCACCGAAACAACAATCACAGTAAATAAAGAAAAATATATATTGATGTAGCTTTTTTTTTTTTTAAAGGAACAATCAAAAGGGGAAGATTTTTTAAATGCCTGGGTTAGTGGATCTTTATTTTTAGTTTGCTTTAGAGTTGCTTAAGATCAGTGTTCTCTCGACTGACCATACCTTGTCTGTCTGTCCCCATCCTTCTTTTTCTCTGCGATCCCTAACTGGATGGGACCGATGGGAACGACATGTCTCTTCAGGAGCTGGATGAGGTATTGTGTTTTGAATACTTTATTTTATGTTAGTTAATAAAATTATGTCGGATTTTTCCTGAAGTCTTTGGTCATAGACAGAACGCTAACAGAGCTTACATATATTTTAGCATTTATTTTGATTACTTATAATTGTTGTGCTTAACAATTTAATCCTCAGGATTTATTTAATATGCTTTCACACCAGGTAAATTGGTGGTTTAGGGAAGGGCTTAAGGAACTATTATTTACTGCTCTTAGGAAAGTGTCTCAACTTTGGCAGCAGTAAAGATGGATCCTTTTCTTGAACTTCCAAAAACTAGATTGTTTTTAGGATTACGTGTGTAACTCACATGGAGTACAGAAGGACGTGATGTCTGGGGAGAGCCCAAAGGAAGGAGGGCTCGGGCCCCGTGGACCTGCCCAGGAGGCTTCACAGCCCTGTGTTTGGGGAGAGGCCGGTGAGCCTCCGTGTGTGCTCACTGAGCTGGGGGGTGCAGGGTCTGCTTTCTGCCCCCTTCCCAGCAGCACACTTTTGGCCTTTTCCTGACTTACTGACAGTTCACCCAGAAGATGAAGAGGGTGCATATTCCTAGCACTTTATTCTAGAAGCGCTAATGGAAGGGTCGAGGAGAAAGGAGATTGAACTGTGGCTGTCCATTTTGTGTCTCCATCACTCGTTTCAGCAGCAAAGGGGTAAAAATATTTTTCCCGAGGGTAGACCTTTTAGAAGGAGTAATGGAGGAGGGTGTTTTTTGGTTTCGTTTTTTTTTTTTAAATTAGAAGTCTGACCAGTGAGCTGGGATTAGGTTGACGATCTTCAAAACCGTTGGGGCTCCTAACTAGAAGATAACTATCTACCTGTAGGCTTTAAAATCCTTTTTAACTCATTGATAATAGCAACAGACAGGGAACAACCTCAGTATTCACTGCTGAAATAAGTGCGTAGACCGTGTCCTGACGCTCCGTCCCTCGTACTGAGCATAGCCCTTCCCCGCGGGCCGCAGCCCCCTGAGCTTCCCGACCGTGGCTGAGAGCAAAGGAGCCCAGGGCCAGATAGCACCCGCGAGGGGATTCCCGCTCTCTCGTTTCTGATTTAGAGAAGAAGGACTCACATTGGTGCTTGTGTGTACTTAGAAGGTTTCTGAAGAGACACCATAAACAGTTTGCAGCGGACACGATCCGGGAAAAGTCCGGGACGGAGGAGAACCTTCCTTTCATCGCTTACCTTTCCTTAGGTTGGATATCTGTTTTTAAGACATGTGCATGTGTTACTTTTGTCATCAAAAAACAGTGAGGATGTGAAAGCAGCCACCCTGAAGCGGGTAGCTCATTGAGCCACGTGCCATGGCCTCCCTGCCAGCGCTCGGCCTGGGCCCGGGCGAGAGAAGCGGCTGCAGCGCACACGGTGAGGGGAAGCCTCTCCGGGGCGTGGCCGGCAGGAGGCCCTTGGCTTTGCGGACCCGCTCGAGCGGCGTGAAGGTCTGGGGCTTAGGGAGGAGGCCTTGTAGGACAGGTGTTCCCCCTTGTTGAACAGTTCAGAGATACGGGTCTTACGACCCCCAAAGGGGAGTGTGCGATGGGGGACAATAACAACAGGACAACTTGGGTTGAAGAAGCGTTGACCACTGTCCACATGGGGAGCACATCTAAAGTCGGGGCACTCAGGGTTGGCCCTCTGAGCCGATTTCCAGTCTTCCTCCTTCCACTGTTGGAGCTAGCAGGCCCTTCTGCTTTTCTTCTTAGCTTCTGGGCGTTTAAAGGGGCTCTCCACACTGTCACCAGAGACCCTGCGTGGAGAGCCCCTTCGCCACACACAGCTCGCGTGCTGTCGGAATTCTCGGGACTCGAAGCCCAGTCCCCTCCCTGTGCACGGGGCCGCCTAGTGCTCTCGAGTGCTTCACTTGGCCCTTCGTGTCCTTTGTCCAGACCCAGTCCGTCTTGTATGGAGTGTAGCTTCCGGAATTGCATTTTATTTACTTCGTTCCGTCCACGTACTGTTGACCCGGCTAGTTATAATTGTACACTTGTTACAGCTAAATTCCCGGGGGCTGAGGTAGGGGCTGGGGATGTTTGGGAAGGAGGTCCAGAGCCCTGCCTCACTGGAGCTGCGGGGGGACTGCAAATCCGTGCCTTCTGGGAGTGGTGAGAGTGACCCCCTGGTCCTGGGCGTGAGGTAGGTGGAAGCACACCCCTTTGGAGTTGAGGTCTGAGCAGACTTTGCTGACTACATCCCTTGGGTCTCCCGGAGTAAAGCCATCCTAGCCGATGGCGCTCCGTCGTGTGTCCGCATTAGACTGTCATTCTCCTACTTAGATCAGCTTGAAAGTCTGCGGCCTGGGGGGCCGCTCTTCTTCCTTCTCCAGAAATACCAGGTGCGGCGTCCGTACTCTTAACCCAGAGCAGCCTCCGGCCCTCTCGTTGGCTGCCTGCTCTCACCTACTTCCTCTTCTATAACAAAGTCGTCTCCCACGCTGTTGGGTTTTTAAAATTCATAATAGGACATAATAAAAAATTACAAGAAGTAAATGTCGAGCTCTCAAAACCACCTAGCCTGGGCAGCGGGGAGTGATACAGTGGGGACATGGGGGCCCCAGACTGGGCCCACTGGTCACTTGCTGAGGATGTCTGTCATGGGGGAGCCGGCGGTGGTAGGAAGGAGGCAGGGGCTCATTGTCCATATTTGTACCACAGGGGACAGTCCCCTCCAAAGACTTGTTGGGGTACAGAGGTCAATTTAGTGGAAGGGCAGCACCGACAACTCAGGCCATCATTGCTCCCTACT
This sequence comes from Mustela nigripes, assembly GCF_022355385.1. NCBI lineage: Eukaryota > Metazoa > Chordata > Mammalia > Carnivora > Mustelidae > Mustela > Mustela nigripes. The sequence continues at coordinate 136,392,733 of NC_081563.1, forward strand.
GATTTTTTTTAAGGACGTGTGTAATAATTTGAGAAGAAAGGAAAATCAGTGAAACGAGCAGCATTTATATCTGTCTGGATGCTGTGATTCTCTTATTTTTTATTTCTGTATTTTTTTGTATATTTAAAAAGGTGTCTGTTTTGAACATTTATTGTTTCATAACCAGAAAAAGTAATCACTATTTTAAGACTTTCACAGATTTTAAAAAACACACGGTAGTGCTGACATCCCTTGATTGAGTTATGCCTGTGGCCTGACTTCATCGTGTGCGCTCCTCATTATCTCACGTGGAAGCGAGGGTGGCCGGGCTGTAATTTTCAATGTCCCTTCTGGACTTTTTAACTGTTCATTGCCACAAGCAATCCAGTATTGTGGGTATTGTTTCTTGTTGCGAATGTATTATGACTGAACGTAGTTTATTTATTTTATTTTTAGACGTAGGGTCGTGGGCGGGGGGAGTGGGAGGAGGAGTGTGTCTGACCATACTAATCTCAACAGAGGCTTTGCCTTGTCCTTAATCTTACTAACTCGGGGTTTTCTAAGAGTAGGGAGGCTCTGTATTCGGAGCAGCCAGATTTATAAGAGTCTGTGTGTGTGTGTGCATTCCTTCCATAGATCAAGAGCTTGTCCATACCGTCTGGTGCTCTTTTAGGGGTGAATGTCAACGTCCAGAGTGCATCAAGGGCGAAAGATGACTTGAGTGAGACTAGTAAGAAGCGTTTTTGGTGGGGAGGGAAAGAAGCTTTTTGGGTGTGCTGTTTTGAGCTTCTCTTGGAATTTTCCCGTGTTGGCAACCCTGGGTTAGGGTCGCACACCCCCACAGTTCTCGGAGGACAGAGCCACAAATCAGAGACAGGAATTCTGAAATTCTCATGAGTATAATTTTTACTAAATTTTTTTTTTTAATTCAAAAAATAGGGGAAGATATTTTACTTGAGAAGCACAAGTTCATTTAAGAAAAGCTTTAAAGACCGATGTCCTATATTCAGAAAGGGAACTAAGTTGAAATTCAGCAAGGATGAGTAAAGAGAATTAAAAATCTGGCCATTTTTAAAGCCTGTGTTGACTAGAATGGCAGCTTGAAAACTGATATGTCCTGGTCTTAAAAAAATAAGAAAACATGTTCTCAAATGTGAAGTGAGGTTTCTGAAACTGAAAGGGTGATTGTTTTGCACTTAAAATATATTTTTTTAATGTTCATCTTTGTTCCTGTTTCAAATAATTGACATTTATCTTCAGTTGTGTTTCTTCTTCTCAAAACAATGTGGTTTTTTAAATTTTAAGTTTGTACTGATAAAATAAACGACACATTTCGTCCAAGTACTGCTGAATTTCTTTTTCACGGTAAGCATGGCTATAGACTATGTTAGAGAGGGGACAGGTTTTCCCATTTTTCAAGTTGGCAAAACCCTGATGCAGTGTAGGGGATGCTAGGGCCAGCTTGGCCTGCTGGCATCTGTCCCCTATGGGCGGGGGTCTCTTCATTAGCAGGCTTCCTTAGAACATTTAAAGAGAAATGTGTTTGCCCCAGTTTTAACTTACATGCATTTTTGGGGGGAACACAGCTCTTGAGTAAAATTAAGTACTGCTGAAAAGAGGTGAATCCACTTCAACTGACTTTTCTCATCTGACAGTTTCTCATTAGTTTCAGCTAAAGTGATACTAATTACTATCCAGATAAATTTAGATAAATACCATCTCTGTATCTTTTTAGTTCAGTATGTTTGTAAAAACAGTACAAAGTGAGACCCTGAGTTTAAAAGCCATAAATAAAACAAATTATTACGCCATTGAAAATGATACAATAATAAAACATAGCGGGCTGGGTGATAAGCCAGGATCGGGAGAGCAGTGTTGCCCGTGAGGAGGCACCGCAGCAGCTCTGGGCCTTGCTGAGTTTTAAGAGCTGAATGAAGGTGGAGGTTCCCGTTCTGCTCCCGCGGGCCCACGGCTCTGTGTCCAGCACCGCTATGTGCATGGCCGGTCCCCCTGCCCTGCACGAGGTTGCGCACCTCCTGGGGACTTCGGAGCAGGAGTTGGAGGAACAGACAGCTCCGCTGTTTGCTGTCTGTCCTGCTCTGTCTAGGATGAGTCTGACCCTCATCGCCGCGTCCACAGAGGGTCAGGGAGGGAGGCCGCTTTCGCTTGTGCGCTCCCTGGGAGACTGCCCTGTAGTCCCGGGCACCGTTGGTGGGGGGACTGGGGCTGAGGACTGTGTTTCCTGGTTGTGTTTCAATCTGGAGGCTTGTTGTCCTGATTTGTTTTCTTAACAAATTGCAGTTCTGTTTCCCGGGCCTGCCAAAGTGCCGGGCAGGTTGTGCAGTAGATGGGGCTTCTGGAGTCCGCCCGCCGGGTGGTCCTCTGTCCCGGGATGGCTTTGTGACCTTGGGCAAGCTCCTGAACTTTTCTGAGTTCCAGTTTCCTCATTTACAGATTGGAATAATAGTTCCTAGCTCACCTAGTTTCTGTGAGGACTAAAACAATACAAAGAACGTAAGATCTCTATTAGGGAGCTCTGAAAAATGAGCCGCGCCTGAGGGCTACAGCTTCGCGGACTCAGCCCCGGATCGCGCAGGTTGGATCGCACAGGTTGGATGATGCACGGTTTGTTTACAACCGCAGATGACACCGTGGTCCTGTAGGGTCCACACAGCGGCGGAATGCTGGTGCCTTAATCACGACTCACAGACGCTCCAGGAGCAGTTACGAGGATTCTGGTCCCTTCGGTGGGGTCGTTGCACACGGTGTGATCTGCGAATGCGCAGAAGGCCCTAAGCCCCTGGGGGCAGAACTGGGCGAGGGGTGGAGGGGCAGGGGCAGATGCAGGACCCCAGTTTGCTTGTAAGAATTTTGCTATAAACTGTTCAGGATTTAGGGCTTATTACTTGAAGAATTTTTTTAATGTAGGTTTTTCCTTACGTTCTGTTTTTCCTCTTTATCTGTGGATTTTTAACTTTTGCCTCGTTCCTTTATTAGAAAAGCAAACAAGTATTTGCTAAATGAATGAAAAAATAAATTTAGATAAATGCAAGGAAGGGGGAAGAAAAGCAATATAAATTCTTCACCCAATTCTGCAGTATGATTTAGAAAATTTACAAAGTATTACCTGTACAAGACTTTTATATATTGTTTTCCATTATTTTTTGATCATCATTTGGATCTTTGGAAACTGGCAGTTCTAAATTCTGAGCTCTGGAGGCACCTCGGTTTTCTTTGAACCTGTTCACTGCCTCTAGGCAAGAGAACAGCTTAACCAAGCCAGATCCATGATCACCCTCCCCATCTTCAAGGCTTCCTAAGGCAGTGTCTTATGCAGGGAAAATCAACAGGAGCTCTCGGTATCATTTCAAAATAAGTGAAAACGTTGCCTGTGGACATTGAGCTGAAGAAAGGACGCGGCAGGCAGGACCGCGGGCAGATTGTTCAGGGCGGCTTTTGCCAAATGGTGGGTAATTTGCTAATCGTTTTAGGCAGTTCTTTCACAGATTTTAACACACAGTTAATGATCTTGTGACCAAGATAACTGGATCAGCCCCATTTCCAAAATAAGCTAAATGTGTGAGAGTGAACCTCGCTCCTGTTGAACAACGTTTTGTTTGAGTCCATTTGTAACCTAGTGTTTTTTTTTTTAACTTGTATCTGATCGCATTCACTTTTGAGGTTCATGCCGTCGTCTGTTACACAGTACTAGTACTAAGAGCTCTTTCTGTTAAGGATCTTTTGTTGATTTTTTTTATTACATTTCTATAGCCAGAGCAAGTCAAATTCATGTTCACAAGTATGTCCAAGAAAATTAAGAACTGGTGCATGAAAAGATAGGAAAACAGTCCCAAATCCTAGCAGTTTCAGAGCAAGCTTATGATCAGGCAAGTGCACTTACTCCTCCATTTTTTTGTCTTCTTAGGAAGCGACATTTAAGAGGGTATAAGAGTTTGCCTATCGGAGTGGAATCTGAATGATGTTTTTTCATGTCCCTTTATTTCCCCGTAGCTCGCTGATGACCGTATGGCTCTGGTGTCAGGCATTAGCTTAGATCCAGAAGCAGCAATTGGCGTGACAAAACGGTCACCTCCGAAATGGGTGGACGGAGTGGATGAAGTAAGTTGAATGTTAGTTTCATACTTTCTTATTTCTTTAAGTCATTACGATGCCGACGTCTGCTACGCTCTCTGCCACAAAGACTGACCCCGTTACGCTTGAGTGCGTGTCCCTGGAAATACTTTGCTTTAGGTTTATTCAGTTCACACACCCCAAGAAGAGGTGTGTGTGTGCGCGCGCGCGATCTTGGCGTTAGGAGTGACTACCTAGATTATAGAGAGAAACCGAAGAACCGTGTGATGAGGGGGGTGTTTGAATGAAAAGTTGCTCACGCGTCAGTGAGCCTACAGGTCGGCCGAAGCCTGCGCTCTATACTCGAGTGCAGCTGATGGTCTGGGAGGCCCACGACGCCTGGCGGGCATCAGTGGGGTCCTGGTGGTTTCATTTGTTTAGATACAGTATGATGTCGGCCGGATCAAACAGAAGATGAAGGAATTAGCCAGCCTTCACGACCAGCATTTGAACAGACCTACCCTGGATGACAGCAGCGAGCAGGAACACGCCATTGAAATCACCACCCAAGAGATCACTCAGGTGAGGATGGAGATGGACCCCAGGGGGGACGGGCATTTCCCAGCCTTCTCATGACCCTCTCAAAAGCCATTACGTGGTGCAGACTCTAAATCAGATCACACTTCCCAACCCCAAGTTCACAAAGGGACGTGAGGCCCTGAGTTCCTCCCCAAGAATCAGCATGTGTTGTAGAGGAATGGGGCTGGGTTTCTCAGTTGTCAGTAGATACCACCGTGGACGGATTTAGAAGTGTGTGCCTTTAATTGTGTACTAGTGATTACAAATTATTCATGTTAAAAAATGGTCCTCATAATCGGAAAAGATCGGGAGCTGTTGCCCAAGACTCGAGTGTATTAGTACCTCGAGGAACTTAGTACCCTAGAAGAATTCCTTGTAAAATGCTCAACTTGAGTAATTTTTAAGTAATCTGACTGGTGTGGGAGCTCTAGTGTTTTACATTTTTTACTTGTGTGCGTCTCCTGGTTGTGATCCTCAGTGGAGGGGCTGGGTGCTCTGGGAGAGCCCTGGGTGTTGGAATGTTGGAATTCCAGCTCTTGGCAAGGTAACAACGCCATGGTTCTCGTCCCTCTGACTCTGGTGTTCTCATCTATAAAATGGGAACAGTCATATTAATGCCTGCCCCAGGGTGGGCATGGGGGTTAAGTGAGAAGATCGCAACAGCAGGGCAACACGTGACGACGCATTAGAAGATGCCCCCAGCATCCGTTCCCGTCTGGCTGGGTCTTTCTGAGGATGTAGATGAGGCCTCCGGCAACTTTGATCTGGTCCCCTTGCCCGAGGTCCGCGTGCGTGAGCAGCGCGGTTGCCGTCCCTGGGACGGGCGTGCGGAGGCGCTGGCGCTCGGGGCCCCTTCCCGGCCCGCTGCGAGCCGTGGGCTTGTCCTCCCAGCTCTTCCACAGGTGCCAGCGAGCCGTGCAGGCTCTGCCCAGCCGGGCGCGCAGGGCCTGCTCCGAGCAGGAGGAGCGGCTCCTTCGCAACGTGGTGGCCTCGCTGGCGCAGGCTCTGCAGGAGCTGTCCACCGGCTTCCGGCGCGCGCAGTCGGGCTACCTCAAACGTGAGTGTCACCGGCTGCTCTGAGGGCTTGGGGGTCGCGAGAATGCCGGCGTGGGGACCGCAGACCGCTTCGGTCTTCATCCTTCTCTTTCGCTGCTCATTTTCCCTTTCCTCCTCCGCCCTCCATGATGACCCCTGGGGGAGCTTCACACCTTCTGGTGCCCGCGGGAGCCCCCGCCCCCAGCGGCCCCCACGGGAGGCTGGGCACAGGCTGTCAGGACAGCCCACAAGCAGCGAAGCGTCCGGCTTCAAGAATCGTGCGAGAATCATTCCAGCACGTCTGTGAAGCCTGTAGCTCTCCAGATGTTGGGTTGGGGGAAGCTGCCAACAAAGAGGTGAAATCCGCTGTGATGACGTGAAAGCTTTCTATTTCCATAACGACTGAAGCAGGCAAGCGCCTGGAAACCCTTTCTGGGAGCAGTCGAACCCCTGGCTGCTGGCTGCTTGGCACTAGTGACCCACTCAGCCCACCTTTGCTTCCAGACAGTGGGAAGTCTGGTTGGCCACAGCCGCATCCGAATTACCTCATCAACAGGTTTTCTTGATGCCACTATAATCAGTAGTCTCCCCACATACCGAAAAAACAAAAACCAAAGCCTTGTTCCCCCTCCCTTTAACAACTGGCATATTTGTATTTTAATTTCAATACTTCTGAAATTTGATTAGGGCCATTTGGAATTGTTGCTAGAGATGCTTCTAGAGAGAAATACTGATTTTTTTTAAAAAATGCTTTGTAGCAGCAGTTAGATTAAATATTTCTGCCTCACTTAGAGTCTCTCAGGTGGCTTTGTCCCGTTGTCACTCACTTGGCATCAAGTGAGTTGTACATGTGTACAGTGTGGTTTTTGTCTTGAATAACCCTCAGTGCGTGCATATCGTTACCTGTTTATAACCCTTGACTCTCCCCCCACCTCTGTTGGAGATAGGCTCCTTTTAAAGCTAAGAATATCTCCATTTTGACTGTTGAGTTTTACTCTAGATTTCCCCTTTTTAATGGTGGAACAGTAACCAGGATGGTTTACGTACTCGAGTAAAGTGAATTCCTATCTGTGATAGGCATGAAGAATCGAGAGGAAAGATCCCAGCATTTTTTTGATACATCAGTACCACTAATGGATGATGGAGACGATAATACTCTTTATGACCGGGTACGTGAAGGGGCTGCAAGACGGGCTGCTGTGCATCTGCGCTCCGTTCTGTTCCTTCTCCTCATAGACCTGTAGCTTCCGTGCAATGCCGATGGGGCAGCGCTGCTTGACCTGTACATCCGTCAGGTTGTTTTTGCGGCAGGTGGAAGAACAGTCATGGGGGCCATACTGTTCCTTCCTTTCTGTAGGCCGCAAAGAGGCCTTGCCATCTGCCTTCCAGAACCTTCGGGAAAGCAGTCTGCACACCGCACGTTGGGAAGAACCCACAGAAGTGCAGGGTCACCCCCGGTGGTTTTGCTGCTCGGCCCTGCATAGCCGCAGACGGGTTCTCTTCGTGTCCCCTGCTTTGGCCCCTAGTGCTTTAGACCGTCCTGCTTGTTTAGGAATTCGGATCTTTCCTGTCAGGGAAAAATAAGTGCTTATGTGTTGTGTTTATGTGCTTTATAGAAATATTTTCAGAATTCGGTCTTTAGATGGTGTCTGCAGCTATACAGTGTACCATCTGGTGGGGGAAGAGGAGAATCTAAAGCTACAAATCCGGTGCTTCTTGTCTCGCTAGGGTTTTACGGACGACCAGTTGGTGCTGGTGGAGCAGAACACGCTGATGGTGGAGGAGCGTGAGCGGGAGATCCGCCAGATCGTGCAGTCCATCTCCGACCTGAATGAGATATTCCGGGACTTGGGAGCGATGATCGTAGAGCAGGTATGTGCTTTACCTTCCTCATCGCCGAGTCTTCCTGCCGGGACATCTGGTCCTTCTGGAGACTCTTGAGTCTGCATTCGTGTCGGGAAACAAAATTTGACTCTCCTCCCCCCGTGTATGTGTGTATGTGTGTGTGTGTGTGTGTGTGTGTATGCTTACACACTTACATGGGTCTGCGTATGTGCAAATGATAGGCATATACTAATGTTCATTTCCTATAAAGCTACTGATAACATTTATTTTTTTAAGTGAAAGATAAATATGGGTAGACGGTCTCGTGTTCTCTGCCCATACTTCAAGGATGCTGATGAGACCACCCTACCGGGGGGTCTGGTGAGTTCTGCCCCCACTCAGCAGTGATTCTGGCAATAGATAAGGTTTCCCTTCTAATTTTGGCAGGTTACTGTGTAAGGGCAACTGGAACCACTAGCTTTCAAGTAGAATTAAATTGTTTGTTCAGTGTTACAATCTGATTAGGGTATTTTATTATCTTGCCAGCAGGGATTTGGGTCCTGATCCCCCTGCAACCAGCTGCACAGTGGAGTGTTGAGGCCGTGGAAGATCTAGTTACAGTAATTACTCCCGCGGTTCCCGAGGAACTGCGCTTGCCACCTCGTCTGATGCAGCGGGTTCCATTAAGAGCTCTGTTCTCCACATAGCCTGGTGTTCCCTTCTTTCCGTTTGAACCGACAGATTAAACAATTAAAAACAAAATTCCCCTTGAGGCAAACGTGTAATTTTACATGGTGGGTCAGAGCTCACTGTCTCTGCTCTGACCTGTGGACACCCGTGTCGACGTTGACAGGCGTGCTGGTCGGTTTCCAGGCCTAATCGTGACTGGGCCTAGCTTAACCAGCGCGCTCTGCTCACTGGAATCCAAGCATTTAAGCAGCCCATGGGCACAGAAGTCAGGCCCTCGCCTCGCAGAGCCTGTTTCCGCTCAGCCGTGTATCTCTTAAAGCCCCAGTAAGGCAGTAAGGCTGAGTGTGGCATATGTTAGAGCGGCTAAATCCGAAAAAGAAAGCTTAGTTTGTCAGTATTTCTTTTTCACGAGTTAGACTTCATGCAACTAACACGGCACTCTGCCTCTGAGTGGCTCATACTGCTTGATGACGGGTTCCAGAGCTTTCCGTGTGCCCCTTTCTAGCAGCGGTTGAGTAAAACAGATAGTGCTTGAGTCATGGCGGCTGCAGCTGCAGCTGCAGGTTCCCAGTGGCCGTTGTCGGTTGTCTGTAACTGTCCTCTCTCACTCAGGGTACAGTCCTTGACAGAATTGACTACAACGTTGAGCAGTCCTGTGTCAAGACCGAAGACGGCCTGAAACAGCTTCACAAGGTAATGCCGTGCGTTTCTGCAGCCGAGAGTTCGGGGAGCCATTCTCAAGTACCCGGGGCACGGGGGGGGGGGGGGGGCAGCGGCGGGGCGTGCAGGAACAGCCCGTGTCTGTGTAGGCGGCGCCGACCGCGGGGGACCGGTCATCCTGCTGCAGGGAACCAGTCCACGGGCACCTTGCACCTGGATTCGAAAATTGCCGAGAAGTGACAGGAGATTTCTTCCTTTCAGAAATTATTTCATTCTTTGGCTCCTCTTGTTTAGGAAATCAAGGGAATGGGCGTTTGCTAGGTCGAACATTCTGTCCACTTGTTGCTGCCGACTCAGGTCTCTCTTGCTGTGACGCATTTCTGATGCGTTGCTGGCAGAGGATTGCTCTGGAGCAGATAAAAATCTCATTTTCCCTTTTAATTACCGCAGTATGTCTGTGTGCCACCTTGAGAAAAGCATAGTTCGTTGAAGTGAGAGTAGCTCTCTTAGTCTTTGCTAATAAGGTAGCTATCTCTGGGCTACCTTTCATGATCTTTATTGAAAAATAACCAGGAAGCGTCTTAGGAATCTTGTCACCAGTATCGAGAAACACCCGGAGGCGGCCGAGCGGCCCCCCATGTGATTGGGAGCGTCTTTTCTTTAAAAGGCACGGACCTTCGTCCTTGGGCAGTCCATTAAGTCCCGCCCATCTCCGTGCGGCCCGTTGAGACCTTGTGAGGCCGCAGCCAGCTAATGAGCCTTTCTCCGGTCCGCGCGTGGACGGCTCTGCCGCCGTTGGGGAGCTGGTTGCTCTCCGTGGCAGGGGTGGCCCCGTCTGACGATGACCCCGGCTTTACAGAAAGGGATCCTTGCACCTCCCGTGTGCTCGCGGCTGCGGCGGGGCGCGGGGTGACGCCAGCGCACGATGGAAGGGAAGGCCCTGCCCCGGGCAAGCAGAGAGCTTCTTGAGCTGCCGAACCTGCGTATGAAAGACTGATGACTAGCTTGAGTTTTCTTCTCTGAAATACCCACTTTCTGATACGCTGTTGAATTATGCATTGGTTTTGAAGTTCTTAAATAAAAGCTAGTGAGACATGTTTTGTAATAAGGCACAGATAAAGGGCAGAGCTTTCTCTGCAGGAGTGTACAAATCCAGTGGGAACTAGAAATTTTGTTTTGGGTTCTACTTTATAAATTGCTTTGAGAAGCTTTAAAGTATATCGTTTCATATTGGTTTCCCTGGTGTTCTAGGTTCCGTATTAGAGCAGCAGACGTGCTCCGGCTTCCCCCTCCGGTCACACTGCTGTCAGTGGCGTGGCTGGCCAGTCCCCTGGCGGTCCCCAAGGAGGATGGAGCTGGGGGTGGCTCCGCACGGGCCGGACTCTGCAGACGGGTTAATCTGCCTGCCCCGATGTTCCCTCCTGGTTGTTGAGTGGCTCCCTGTGGGTGTGTAGGCTCCCTTAGGAAACAAAACCACCAATCAGAAGGTTGATGGGGACCGCAGAGGTAAAGCAGAAGAGATTGGACATTCTCATACGTCTCCATCAGGCTGTCTCCTTCGTGTCCTTCCCTGTGAAGGAGCATCACCTGGGGAGGGCAACCTCGCAGCTCCCTCCTCGGCCACACTCCTCTCCCGGGTCAGTCCCTAGGAACCCAGGTGGGGCGTTTTTGTGTGAGCACAACAGGCGTGGTGTGAGTGAGGGCGTCCCCCTCCCCGCCCCCGCCGTCTAGCCCTGCCCAGGGCCTCCAGGCTGCTGTGGGCAGGGGAGGAGTGCAGCGGGTGCTGAGCTCGGGAAGCTCCTGTCTGTCGTGCTGGCGGAAGCACTGCGGGCGAGCATTTATCTCAGGGAGGCTCTTTGTGCACTTGAGACCCGTAGGGCATACTTTTCGCACTCCTGTTGCAGCAGAGGAGTGTTCCTGTTTCCAGCATCAGGGGAGGCAGAAAACGCCCCTCTTGGGGGCCGTCAGTTCATGCACACTGGCTGGGGTGACCTCAGCCCGTTGTTGAAGGTCGTCACGAAGGAGGTATACGTTCATCCCAAAAGCTGTGTCCAGAAACAGGAGGCTCTCCTCAAAAGAGTGGCTCCTTGGGGTCAGTGGAAGGTGGAGGAGAAGCAGGTCCACCCAGCCCTGGGGTGGAATTTGGGGCTTCTGCCGCCAGCCTGTGTCCTTTGTGGGCCCGGGCCGGCTCCCGTGCACCCAGGGTAGCTCGGTAGCTCCGGCCTCCTGCAGGCTGTCCGCCCTGCATTGAGGAACGTGCTAGAACTGATGGCAGGGCTTGTAGTGACGCGACGTAGCCTGTGGCAGAGAGGCCAGTGATGCAGACAGAGCCGCAGGCCCAGGACTGGAAACAACGAGACTTGATTTGGGATTTTTGGGAAAATGACAGCCTTTTTCCCTCTCTCTATAGGCAGAGCAATATCAAAGGAAGAATCGGAAGATGCTTGTGATTTTAATATTATTTGTCATCATCATTGTCCTCATTGTTGTCCTCATCGGCGTGAAGTCTCGCTAGGCGTCCGTGGGGCTGCGTGTGCCACCCGCATGGCCTCCCAGGCGCGAGGGGCGTGGCCACCCCACGGGCACAGCAGAGGTGCAGGCTGTGGACCATGTGGGGGCCGCGAGCGCCGGCCGGGACTCCTCGTCACGGTCGTGCTCAAGCAGAGGGACGGGCTTCTGGTTTTCCTTCGTTGTCAAGAATTTAAGGACCTTTGCTACTGCTGCAGAATAGAGATTGAGCTGTGTCATCAGTGATAATATATATATTTTTTTAGAAAGAGAAAAATGAGTTGAATGTTTACAGGCACTCCACAAGTTGGTCGATACTGTATGTGCATATGTCATTTTTTTAGCTGTCATGTCGGAGCAACATGTTAAAATAATTTTTGGAAACATTTTTTAAAAACCATCTGGTTTTTAAGAAATTTGGTACCAAAAATTTGTGAGTAGAGGCAAAAATGCCTCTTCATCTTTCTTTGTATGTTTTCCAGTTGAAAACAAACTGAGAAGTCCTTTAAGAATTTATAATCCATTCCCCATTAACTTAATTTAGCTTTTCCATCACTGTTAATGATCAGAGTAACAAAGTGTGAAAAAGAAGAAACCATCATTGATGGTAATTAACACATTTAGATGGGCCGGTTACAACGGCCTCATAAGTTTGAGTTAACTATATAAATGGGCTGTTCCTCATCCAGAATCCGTGCCCTGCATCTTCTACTGTAAACCAAAAGGGGTTACTGAACAAAACCACCTAAACTTAGAAGTTGGTGATTAAACCCGACCTCACCAGAAAACATGCAGTGGAAGATGAGCAGCGTCGTGGAAGTCACCAGAATCAGCCAGTGCGTCCCTGTGCTCGTCCCCAGCCGTCCTCGCTCAATCCATTACTTCTACACTAACCACATAATGGCCTGTTCAAACCAGACACCATTTAATGAACTGTGAATTTACACACAGGCCCTTCTGAACGGGCCGCCCCATTTAGGATTAGTGGATCTCAAATTATTAACCAAACGTCGCTCCATTTCAAAGTCAAATACTCCACCAGTGGTGTGATCTATCCGCTCCTTCCCTGCTGCTAACGTGCCCAAGAGAGCGGGCACGTTCCTGCAGATTGTGACAATCTGGATTAGGAAATCCCTCCTTTGCGTGAGCATGAATCAGATCGCCAAAGCAGGACTTTGCCGTTTACTTACCTATTATCAATATGGTGCTCGAATATATTTCTTGAACTGTAGAATAATGTGGAAAGTGATGGCGACTTTGAAAGCTGAAGTTGTTCATGTTTTATTGGGTCTTCAGACACCAGTATCTTTTTAATGGTCTTTGTATAATTTCCAATGGCTCCTCCATTGTTTTTTACCTCTCCTAAAAAGTTTGAGAAGAGCATGACTTCATTAAATGTGCCGTCCTTTATTTGGATCAGTCACATAAAATATCTCTTTAGAATTGACTTTAAAGTAGGTTTCTGGAAACTTAAACTCAAGTCCAGAGGTTCAAGTCATCCAAACAGATCATGGTCTTAATACCCAAACCCACGTCCCAGCCTTACAAGTCGTCTGTGACTCCAGGAGGCCACTGGTTTTCATATTACTGCCGTGACTGTAGAATGATCTAGAGACGCCCCTGGCATTTCAGGAAATCATGTGGTATTCCCTGACAAATAGTTATTTATTGGGAAAAGGGTCGGGAAATATGAACCCCCACCTCCTGGATCACCCCCGACACGTGGGGCTTCTCCAGACCTCGTGAGGAGCTCTAGGCACTCCCCACTCAGCTGAGTCGAATCTGGTGGCAGAGTCTGGGTGTCCCGGAGACCAGCTTCCCCAAGGAGCAGGGCTGCGCCGGGCAGCGCTCTGCTGCCTGTCGGCCTGCAACGGCACTACTGGATGACTGGTGGAGCTTTTAACATGCTCAGTCTTCCCCTTGAAGGAAAGTGACCCTTTAAGAAAGGATCCCACAAGAAAGAAGGGATCGCCATTTATTTATGTTTATTTTCAGTTAATAGGGGCGATCGGGGTTGGTTTTTGCTCCCTACCCCCTCACCCCATTTGGGTTAAATAATAGAGCTAAACAGACGTGGTGTCAAGGATCTTGAGTGGTGTGAAGCCAGCGTGGGGCCACTGTCTGCTGCCGTAGCCTCGCCCCATGGCGGGAGGCCGCCCCAGAACCTGGCGCCAGCGGGCCCAGCTGCTCTAAACACTGTATTTTTCTTTTGAGCCTTTATCAGGGAAAGATCAGCAGCCTTGGGGCAAGTAAGAGAAAACTGGTCATGGAGTCCTGGTCCCTCAGGGTCATTCTTCCCCTCTAAGGAGACGGGCTCCTGCAGGCAGCCCTGGCCTGCAAAAAGGCTGAGGCGTCCCTCTGTCAGGCTCCGGTCGCGGTGAGCGCCGGCCGCCTCTTCCCCGCCTGCGGTGCCGGCAGGGAAAGCTCCTTCCGGGCACTCCTGGACTCAGCCCCGGACGCCTGCGCCCTCCGGCATGTCCTGGGGTGGTTCCTTGGACGGCACCGGAGAGGAGCGAAGTCAGTGTTGACCATGGGGTCTCCAAAGCTCCAGATCTTTCCCGAGATTGTAACTGAAATCTACTATCTCTTCTCGTATTAATTTGGGGGTGGGGGGTGCTGTCTTCGCCATGGACGTGAAGCAGTGTATGTCTCTAATTTAACGGATTTACCGCTTTCTCTGCTAATTGAGAGAGCATTATTTATTTGTTTTGACACAAGTGCTTTCAGTGTTTTATCCTAGCTAATGGCTTCTTAAAGGTAATAAAACCCTTCCAACCTAATTGGTCAGATAAGACTTTTCTTCTTGTGTGCTTAAATAAAGCAATTAGTGAAGCGCTTCTATCCAAAATGACTTTTTTTGGTCCTTTTTTTAAAACTAATTTACTGTTCCTGGAAACTTTTTGTACAATAAAGCAGTCGTGCAGATTAAAGAACATGCTGCAGTCCTCGTATTAATTTTAACGACGGGCCTTGTGTTTCTTCCCATGCGTCTGTGTTACGGGAGGGCCTGGTCCATTCTGGGATCGTTTGGGCCAATGACTCTTTGTCTGGTGTCTGAGGCCTTGCCTGTGTCTGAAAGTCCGTCCATCTGCCTGATGGATGCTTGTGGACGGACTGATCTGTCTGCTTTCCAGCATACAAAAGGGAAACTGTCTGCCGAAAAGGCAGACAACTACTTTTCTTATGAAAATGTATGCTTCCTATACCTACCCAGAAACACTTGGGAGATCTTCAAGTAAAATGTAGTCCGTGTGCCTTGCTGAGAAATCCTACTACAGCCAGGCTCCGGGAGACTGGAATTTCTAAGTGACTTTAGATGTTTCCTGTTCCGTTACACCGAACACTTCAGGGATGGTCTTTGCCAGCTAAACCCAGAGCCAGGCCCACGCTTTCACCAGGAACGTGCCCGCCTCTGGGCTCCTCCTCAGGGACCAGGGTGGGTCTTTGTCACCTAAGCATCGCTGTTCACGTCATCCAGGTGTGATGGCATCTGTCTTCGTGTCCTTAAACCCCAGCGTCCGCTCCGCGGGAGAGGACTTGCCCGGGAGTCACTGTGGCAAGCCAGGCATTCTGTCCTGTGAGGCACCTGCTGCCCAAGGAGGTCATTGACCTTCCTGTTGGTGAACTACACGGAGCGGGCGGCCTTCTGTTGTGCTCGCTCCTTGCTTTTTTGGCTAGAAATTCTATCTCCCCAATTTGTTCAAAGCCCACTGGCTCTGTCCAAGTATCGAACCCGCCCCTCAAAGGATAGACACTTGCCGCAGGCTTCAAGAACATTCTGACCAGTGATGACCTTGAAGGAGCCCTCCACCCTGGATGTCACAGCCGTGTAAGTGGCGATGCGTGTGAGCGCACTGTGGGCTCTGGGGGGCGGGGGGGGGGCCTCCTGAGCGGTCACCTAGGGCGTCAGGTTTCCAGATGAATGTTTGGTGGCTCCCTCTGGAAATGGCACTGCAGGTGTGTGCAGATAGCAGGGCGCGACGAAGGCTCGGTCCTGGCCCTCGCTTGCGACCGGCCCAGAGGCACAGGAGCGTGGGCCCAGAGACGCAGGAGCGTGGGCCGTGGGGTGGTTCCTCCCGGAGGCCCGCACTGACGGAGGAGGCGGGCTGGTAGAGACGTGTCCTGCTGAATCCAGTGCACCTCCTCGAAGAGCTCTGATCAGCACCCAAGGTGGGAGCGACCTGAGGTTCCTCCTGGTCTCTCCTCGCTGCCACAAAACAACTCAATTGCCTGGTATAATTTGTGGGTAAACTCGGTGGGATGGCGAGTTATTCTAACATGCTGGCTTAACTTTGGCCATCGGGCTCCCTTAGTCTAGTCAAAACCTGTGGGGGCCAGATGGAGAGGTCTGGGTAATGTCTTCACAGGAGGGATGTCTGGTAGTCGGGAGCACAGGGGACAGGACAGGGCTGCAGGGGAACCACCGGACCGATCAGTTATTGTGAGTTTCCGTTGTCTCCTAGGATTTGGGGAGGCAAACTTCTTCGTTTGATCTTGGCTGCAAGTGAAACAGCGGCGTGCGTATGTACAAACGTGGGATTCAAATTGTCTACCTGTACGTGTGTGTGTGTGTGTGTGTGTGTGTGTGTGAGCCCTTAGCATCTCCTCTCTCCAGATTCCCTTGACCACCCAGATGCCACCTCTGACCTGTTCCCTGATGTCTCCGTTTCATTTGTTTTGAAATGGAGGGCAGGGGCGGGTGTGGGGGTGAACTCACATGGACTGCGGGCGGGCACACGCAGAGACTGCGGCTCGCCTAAAAGCGTCCCGGACTTGGGACTCGGAGTTAGGGGACATCCGCTGGGTCTCCTGTGCTCCTTGCCCAACCGCACACCACCCTCCCCATCATTCTACCGTCTCCGGCCAGACCTTCCCCGCACCTCCCTCCAGCGGACATTCCACAGAGTCATATGGCAGAAACTTGAGCACAATTATCTGGTCAGTTGAGGCAAAAGAAAATAATCATTTGTCCAATTGTCCCAATTAGCTCTCTGGACTGTCCTGAATGCTCAGGATAATTGCGTGGGCCTCGCGTTCAGCTCTGTGAACTGGCTAAAACGGATCATGGAAACGAGACTCCGTTCAGTACAACGTACATTTAAATTAGACTTCGTCAAAGTAGACCATTGGGTTTAGTGTTTTCTGTTTGTCAACTATTATTCTAAAATTGCTTTTAGCTAATCATCCCAATTCTGCCATTAGTAATCACTATTTCTCCCGTTTCATGGATGTAATGGAGGCGAAGATGGCTCTGGTTCGCGTCATTCGGCGTCCCTCGGAGGAAGTGCTGAGGGAAGCCCGTTTTTCTGACTTGGTGTGCCGACTCGGGACCCCACAACCGCCCTCCCTTTCCATCGCCGCTCCCCCAACCCCCGCGCCCCCACTCCCCACCGCGGCTGCCCCAGACGGGAAACCCGAGACCCGCCCCCAGGCTCGCTCTCGCTCTCGAGGCCACAGGACCAGGACCACCCAGGGCTGGAGCTAGAACCTTCGAGCTTCTCATTTCCAGACCAGTACTGTTGCCGCTTAGGCCACTTTAGTTGTTCATTTCTTTCCGTAAAATTAAATGACCTTCTTCCAGAGAGATTTAACGGTCGAGATGGGATGAGCTAAAGGCTCCTCAAGGACTTTGTTCCTTATTACGAAGAGTAGAGCAGACCGAGGCCGGGAGAGAGTTGCGACGGTGGCCCGTCATTATCCCTAGCTCAGTTGTCCGCGTGACTGCTCTGAAGAGATTGCTGCTGACTAATCCCACCGCCGGTCCGAAAGCGGCGACTCTTGGGTGACATGACGCGGCACGCGGACGTGTGCGGGGTGGCTGCTGACGGAAGGCGTGTGTGTGCATGTGTGTGTGCCCGGCGCGCTCCCCGACATGGAGAATGTCATTTTCAAGTTGTAAACAATAAAAAATAGGCTGGAGCAAAACTGATGGTACAATTGCCTGAGAATGTGGTACTTCATTTCCACACTATGCAATGGCTAGAAATTGATTTTTTTTTTTTTTTAATCCAATTAAGCCTCAAGGTTGGTTATCCATTTAAAAGGTCGGCTGAGTTAAACAATGACAGTACCTTCAGTTCATGCTAATAATTAAATTTACACAGAACTCGGCCACTTGCATTGTGCCTCGTGGAGGCGGGTGTCGTGTGTGTTGCACAAAAACGCGCCGCAAAAGCCCCCAGGGGTGGTGCCCACTCGCCAGCCAACCGGGACCCCTGCCCGGGACCCCGGCCCGGGGCAGCCCACCGCCTGGCCGCCGGCCCTGGCCCTCCTTCCCCTCGGGTTCCCACAGCCCGCCCTGGAGAGCCCTGGGCCCCAGCGGGCCTCCCACCCTGCCCTCCCTCCCACCCCTGGAGCCTCGGGACACAGAAAGTAACCTCGTCTAAAGAGGAAAAAAAAGAGGGGGCTCCTGGTGTGTGTGTACCCTTGGCGTATGCCCGGAACTCTTCGGTCTCGCGTGCTGCCGAGTTTATACCGTGGCAAGCAAGTCGTGTTTTAAAAATAGCCCTTTATGGTGCGAATTGACTCGGTGTTTCCCACGTGTTAAGAAAAAGACTCCAAAAAGACTTTTTATGGTTCTCCCAGGTGATGTTTAAGCGTTTGAGTTGATGAAGATGTTAGGAGACCCGGGACCCCGATTGGAAGGCTTTTTATTCTGTTTGGGTTATAATGTCACTTGAGTTTTGTAAATCGCTGAGTGGGGATAAGTGATCTTATTTCAAATCTAGCATTTTAACCTGCATTGTAATGTAAGGAAGGTCACTCCGATTCAGTACTTTCCGTCTGTAACTCTGAACCAACCTGGAAGATGGAACCTTCCAGATTTAGTGAGAAGAAAATATGTATGTATATTTCTGTGTGTGTGTGTGTGTGTATCGAATTTCCCTCTCAGGGTCCTTAAGAAAAACCAACAATTCCTGCTTAATGTTTCGTTCCCCCCCCGACCCCCACACCCACCCCCCGCCCCCCCGCTTACCTCATGCAGCTCAGCTGCCAAAAGCCTCTGCAACAGATTTGTGATTCTTTTTTACTTTTTAAAAGATCCGCGTTTAGATAATGCCGACAGATGTGTGGCTTTAAAAAGAGGGTGTTTCTGGAGAAAAGAATGCGACTCGGGTTTTTGAAGATGGACTCCTTTTCGAAGCTCTGGAGAGACAGGCTATTCAGGAGGATCCTGTGAGGGCAGGATTTCCTAAAGAAAAGATTCTCGATCCTCGTCCAGCTTTGCGCCTCCTTCTGCTCTTCTGTGCACCTTCACTTCCGCACACTGAGTCGCCGCCAGGAACACGGAACCACCTCGGGCCGGTTAATCACCTCTCTCCCTCCCCCCTTCCCACAGCCGCCCCCACGCCGAGGCCCCGATTTTCCACACCGCCCTTGAAAACTTCCGCAGCTGCAGGAGTGATTTTGCTGGTGCTCAGAAGCCAACAAGAATTTGGTCCCCAAGACAAGGAGGGTTATTCCCGTCCGACAAGGTGGGCTTCTGGGAAGAAAATTTAGGCTGCCAGAGCGGCAGGCGACTGCCCAGGGCAACTAGCTCAGCCCCTCGTTTTATGGAAAAGTCCAAAAACTGATGTGGGAAGAAACGCTTTTTGTTGTTAATAAGTGGTTTCTGCAGCACATTTTTATTAACAGTGTTCTCTCATCGCGCTGATATCAGAAGGTAAAAAGCGCTCTAGATGAAATCACAGAATGTGCTTTTCAAGCCAAGTGCGAAAGATTACATGCAGTGTGCCGTCTTTTGTACCGAGTGCGCATAAAACGCGGTTTTTCAAAAAAAAAAAAAAAAACCCAGGAAAGATAAACCCAAACCTGAGAAAAACGGTGACCTCCAGGAGAATGAATGGAAAAGGATTAGAAGGGACAGGGGACCCCTTTGAGCATTCCTTCCTGCGGTTTCAACTGTTGAGCCACAGAAGTGTATCTCTTCTAAAAAAGAAAATGTTTAAAGAAAAAAAAAAAAAAGAAAGAAAAAGGAAAAAAGCCAGCAAGCCACTCAGTTCAGGACAAACAGAAACATAGGACTCTAGGTAGGTATCAGACCGTACAAAGGCGAAGTAAGTGTTAAGTATCCCGGTGGGATCATTCCCCGAACAAGCAGAACGAGCAGACTCTGGACTGCAAGGCGGTGGGTTTGGGGTTGCGAGTGGAAGCTGTCAGGAGAGACCAGCCGAGGATCCACAGGAGGGTGATGGGGAACTCAGGTTCTCAGCGTGGGAGAAGGAAGAACCCACATGGGGTAGGACCCGTGAGGAAGAGCCCAGCAGCACGGGCGTCGACTCCAAGGAACCACACGCACACATGACACTCCTCGGAAAGCATCAGAGACAGCGACCGCCCAGGAGTGCAGAGCGCGCACTGCACAGGCAGAACTGGATTTCCAGATGGAAGTCTAAGCAGCCGTGCCCCATCCCCGCCCGACCGCAAGGAGACCAGGGCTCCTGTGAGGCCTGCCCAACTCTCGCTACAGGGCCAGGAAGGGGCAGAGTGAGCCCGGGGACCATCTTACTGTTCCAGGGAGGATCGCGGTCCTCAGAGGCCGATAGGAACATGTGAGAAGGACACGGGTGCCGGCCTGGTAAGGCCCTGGCTGGCCCGAGTGGGGCCAGGGACCACGAAAGAGCCAAACGCAGGGAAAGAACTGGAGAGCCCACAGCCACCGCCCACTGTGACACCCACCCGTCTTCAGGTTCATCCTGCGTGCCCACCGTCGTGAAATTCTCTCTTAGAAATGAAGCTCTGCGCCTTCCTTCTTGCCCGGGACCCCACAGATGATGTGAGTCCTTCCAGGGGGTGAGGGGAGGCAGGAGGTCTGGAAGGGTTGATCAGCTAGAAAGTCAGCCTCTTGCAAGCAGTACTAGACCTGGGCAGCCGTCCTTAGCAGCTGCAAAAGCTTCCAGGGAGAGGTCAGGAGAAGGCAGGGCCTGAGTCTGCATGGGTTTTGAAGAGGAGACTGAGCTGAACACCATTAACTATGAGGGGGTGACGGCCCTTTGCCGTTTGAGATCAGGCCGATCCCGCTTGAACCAAAAAGCCAGTCACGGGAGACACGTGGGTGCCGTGGCTCCTGGTGAGATACGGTGGCAAACACGACGTGTTTAACCTGAATCTAATCACAAGGAAACAATCCCAACGAATCCAGACTGCGGGACTTTCTACGCCACCCGTCAATGTCAGGAAGGACAAAGGCAGGGATTGTTCTGGATTCAAGGAGACCAAAGAGACTTGACAGCCAAGCGGAACGCCTGGTCCTTATTTAGATTCTGGGTTTTCAAAAGGCCATGAAGGACACTTTGGGGACAGTCAAACAAATTGCAATGTGGACTGTGTATTCGATAATCATATTGTTTGGATGTTAATTTTCTTTGGGTATGATCGGGGTATGTGATTATGTGTGGGATGGTGTCCGTGTTCCTAAGAGATAGATACACGCTGAGGTATTTAAGGTTAGAGTGTATGTAACTAAGTTTAAACTGCAGGAAAAAAATATATGTACGCACACACACAGACACACCGACATCTGATATCGGTAAAGGGTATACAAGACTTTGTTATAGTCGTTTTTCAGCGTTTCCATAAGTTAATGCATTTTTCAAAAAAGTTTCTAGAGAAATGTGCTTCTCACGGCAATGGGTTCCTTTCCAACCGTCCAGGGAGCATTTAGCATGACTCTTCTGGGTGGCAGGCCAGACGCAATTCACAAATTATAGCCGAGGTGCACCCCCTGATGTGGCGAGGGAAGGCGCCGATCTCCCCTGCACAGGCCTTGTCCCGGGAGCTCGTGCAGGGGTCTCGCCTGCCTGTCCCCTGGGGGCTCACCTCCAGGCCAGCTGCTCCACGGAGGGGGACAGCGGGAGCTCGGGGAGCGGAGCCTGCCTCCTCCCGCTCCGGGCAGGTGCAGTGGCAGATCACTGTCCACTGGGAATGAACCCTACCGTGATCTCCCGTTAGTTGCGACAGAGGCACCTCCACTGGCTTTGTTGCCCACAAGGTCAAGTTCAAACTCTGCGGCTCGGCGTCCTTCCCATGCACACTTCATGTGTGCACGTGAGTGTGTGACTGGTCCAAACGCACGATGCTCTTTAGAACTGTGGACCACTCCCTTGTCAGGGATCAGACTGTCCTGGACCCCGGGACTTGTCCTCAGATAGCTCAATCCAAGCTCTTCTCCCCGGGACTGGCTTGCTGAGGCTTTTTGCTGTCTTTGCTCCCGCGGCCATTGTATCCCCAAAAGCCTGACCTGGCCTGGAGCTCTTAGAAACGGATATTCAACAAACAGATACTGAATAAAGGAACGAGTGAAAATACCAGGAAGCAGCCACAAGTGCTCCAAGGGAATGAGTGTTTCTCACATCAGAATCATGGGCCCGAGCATCTCGAGGCAATCGGTGTGCGCAGACAGTAGAGGAGATGTTTCTCCTGGCTGGAAATTAATAGATACGTACACGTTTCCTGCACCCAGGGCCATCTTGCACGACATGAGCTTGAAAGTGTGTTCTAGAATGTGAACTGTACCAGAAGCTTCCTAATAAGTCCTGGGGACTTCGTGCGGATTCCTCCCAGTTTTTAAAGCCGTGTTCCTCAAATGCTAAGTCTGAACGCCCGGTTGAATGCGGAATGAACCGCACCTCGTCAAAATCAGAAGTGACTTCTTGGGTTGCAGGAAAGATCTGGTAAGTTGTTTTGAAATTTCTTTCTTTCTTTCTTTCTTTTCTTTTTTAAAAGAAAATTATATTGAGGTGGATTTTTCATTGACAGTGAAATACATCCTGAGCTGTGGATTAAGACCTTCATAAAAACTTATCTAGACAAAGTGCTGCCTGGCTTATTTGTGTTGGAGTCTCCGAGGTCTGCAGGGCAAAGGGGAAAGTACTTTCCTGGAATATATTTGTATCTGTCACAAGCTACATCTTGAGGAAATTGGCAGGCGTTCGAAGTGGAAAACTCCTCAGCGTTCTGTTTGGTTTGGATTTCTTTGACTCGGGGGTGGGGGGGTGGGGAGGGGGTGCTAAGAACTAAAATCAGAACTATTTGCTTTTAACAAGCATCTAACATTTCCTTTGCTTTGTGCAGCATGAGTGTTCGATAAATGCTGGCTGGGCTGAGTCATCTCCTCCATCCCTCCGTGGGGTCGTGGGGGTTAGTTGGTCTGTTGTCACACAGGGAAGAATTCTGAAAGGAAAGAATCTCCAGAATGATCTCTCTACCAACCATTTCTCTCCCCTCCGGCAACTCCCTGTGCTCAAACCCGCCAGACCTGGCTTGCTAAAATGCGTCTCGGCTCCTTCCCCAGCAAGCACAAGTCTGTGGAGTGAATTCCCAGTTTGCGATCCCCCACAGCCCGCCCCTCGCCTGTTCTCTGGGACCCTGCGTTCTTACCCACAGGATTCGGAGCCCTGTGGACACGCCGGGTCTCTGCGGTCTCTGCGCTCCTCCCGGGCCCCTCCCTCGCCCTGTGTGTCTGTGGAAGTCCTGTTTCACCCTTCAGGGCCCCGCTCCCACCCCTCACCCTCTGAGGGCATCCCCCGCGCCCCACCCCACGGCTGGAGTGCCCTGGGCCTGTCTGCAGCGTATTTGCAAACAGAAGAAAGAGTGATAGATCTTCATACACGCTCTTGCTCTTCGCTCTTCGTACCCTTTACAAATGTGTGAAAACATTCAGCTGCTGTAAAAATCTTTTGAAGAAAATAAGATCCAATTAGCGTTGACTTTCATGTTGGGAAAGCTGTGGGTTTTCGAAGGGATTCCTCTCACTCATTCAGCGGCCAGGTTTTTGGCACCTGCTCTATGCTAGACCCTGCAGAAGAAAGGGGACACAAGCCTTGCCTTCAGAATGCTGAAGCTCTCTGGCCCCAGGGCATGTTGTCGAGCACCCATCTTGCAGCCGGGACCCGGGTTCAGGACCGAGGGGGAGACACAGGTGTGGCCGGGGAAGACAAAGCTCTGGCCCCCGGGGGGGCTGCAAGTCAGGGAGTGGGGGAGGGGTGCTGGGAAGTCCATGCCTTTGGAAAAGCCTTGGATGCCGTGCCCAGGAGTTGGCAGTGCTGGTTTTTTTTAAGGCTGGGAATGAAAAAGAAACTCGAAAGGAGAACGGTGGCGCATGGAAGTAGCCAGAGGTGACAGAGGGGGGTACCAACAGGCCCTTGAGCAATCAGGATGTGGGCAGGATCTTTATTTTTAAATGGGTCCTGGTGGGGCTTCCTCAATTGGGTCATGGCTCGCCAAGGGCACACCCGCCACCCACCGGTGCCCCCTCTGCCCTCACCCAGGGCCCCCCCACCACCCACCACATGCCCCAGCACCCTCCGGTCGCCCTCCTTCACTAGCCTTCCCTCCTCCTCCGTGGCAGTTGGCTCCGGTGCTGCCCTCTCCTCTGGCTCTGTGTCCCCTCCCCTCTCCCCAGGCCGGTGGGAGGCTGCAGGGGGCAGCACGCACCCACTGGGGCCAGATGGTCCTTCCTAGAATGGGGAGGGAGGGGGGCAGGGCCACTGGACAAGGGGATGCCCGAGTTTCTGATCAGCCATCCCAGGAGCAGTAACCTGGGTGGGAACCCGCATCCTGAGCCGGGACTCAAGTCCAGGCCTACGGTAGTGAGGACCCGATCGGCGGCAGGGAACCCATTAAATGAAGAGGAAGGGGCTGTGGATGTGCCCAGTGTGCCGGGGCAGCCCATCCAAACCTGACAGGCGGCTGCGGGTGTGGTGAGGGCACAGCCTGTCAGTGTGGGGGTCACCGAGGACCACCGGGCAGCTGGGCCCACTGGGCTCCTGCAGACAGTGGTCTGGTGAGGGCCACAGGGGTGGAACCCCGGTTGGGCCTGGGGCCGCTCAGCACCTGCTGGAGGTCAGGGCCACCAGTGTCTGCGGGGGCTGGGGACCAGGGCCCCTTCCTGCAAAGGCTGTCTGGAGAGCTGTTTCCTCACTCTGTAGGCAGGGCCCGCCCGGGGAACCTGTGGGGCGTGGGGCCTGCCTGGGCCTGGCCAGGGCTTGCCAGGCTTTGGGGCCTGCCCAGGGCTTGGGGCCTGTCGGGTTTGGGGCCTGCCCCGGAGATCGGGGCCTGCCCAGGGCCTGGAGCCTGCCGGCTCTGGGGCCTACCCGGGGCCTGGGCCTGGTCTGCCGCTCGGGAGCCTGCCGGCTCGGGCCTGCGGGTCAGGGCCTGCCCCGGGGAGGTTGGGGGGGTGTGGGCCGGGGCTCGGCCGGGGTCAGGGCGGCCCGCTCCGCCCCGCCGGCCCGGCGCCCCCTCGCGCCCCGGGCGGGCCCTGCACGTCTCGCGAGCGGCCCGGAGCGGCGGGGGAGGCGGGGCCGGGCGGCCGGGCAGGGCCGGGGCGGCGCCGAGGCCGGGCCGGAGCGGAGCCCGAGCGGAGCGGGGCGGGGGGCGGGGGGGGGGGGGGGGGGGGGGGGGGCGGGCCGGCGGAAGATGGCGAACGTGGGGCTGCAGTTCCAGGCCAGCGCCGGGGACGCGGACCCGCAGAGCCGGCCGCTGCTGGTGCTCGGGCAGCTGCACCACCTGCACCGCGTGCCCTGGAGCTACGTCCGCGGGAAGCTGCAGCCCCGGGTCACCGAGGAGGTGAGCGGGCCGCGCGGCCGCCCCGAGGCCCCGCCCGGACCCCGTGGGGGCGCGAGGCCAGCCCGGGGCGGTGCGGGGGGGGGGCCCGGGAGCCGCCCCCAGGCTCTGCCTTCCAGGGCCCGCGCGGCCCCTGCGGGGGGGCGCCGGCCGCCAGCTCCCGGAAGCCCTCCCGGCGGCACCCGGGGTCGCAGCGTGTGAAGCCCGGCGGCCCCCAGCCTGGCCTTTGAAATCCGCACGGCTTAATCGCACAAGGGTGGACCAGTGCCCGCAGACACACTCGCTGAGCTGCGGCGAGAGGCCACACATCTTAATCACCGCCCGTGGGTGCCCCGGGGACGCTGCAGCCGAGGCCTGTCGGCCGGCCAGCGAGCGCATGCAGGGCCCGGCTGCCGGCGTGCGGGCTGGTGAAGTCCCGCGTCTGTGTCTCCTCTCTCCCCTTCCCGTCCAGCTCTGGCAGGCTGCTCTAAGCACGCTCAACCCCAACCCAACGGACAGCTGTCCCCTGTACCTGAACTGTGCCACCGTGGCCGCCCTGCCCTCCAGGGTCAGCCGGCACAACAGCCCCTCGGCCGCCCACTTCGTCACCCGACTGGTGCGCACCTGCCTGCCACCTGGAACCCAGCGGTGCATTCTGGTGAGTGCCCGGGGCCGCCCTCGCATCGTGGGGAGCGTGTGTCCCCGTCGCTCAGCCCCGGTGCCGGCACAGCACCCCGGCTCATGGGACCTCCGAGTAGACGTGCTGCCACAACCCATGACATCATAAGCCCTGCTTACAGATAGGGAAACTGAGGTCGAGGGACCAGGCCATTTTCCCCAGGTCAGTCTTGGTGGTAGATCTGAGACCCAGACCCAGATATCCTGAGCCCGTGCCCCTCCACATCCTGCTTTCCCGTCTTGGAGGCCGTCTGCACCAGGTAGCACACGTTTTCTTTCTCCCGCCGTGAGAGGTGGCTCCGGGAACGTCCCCGTGTGGGCTCTGTTGGGGCCCTAGCTCTTCCCTGGGTGTGGTTCCCGCGGGGCTGCCCCTGCTCAGGGCTCTGCCCCTCTGTGCTGCAGATGGTCTGCGAGCGGTCCGATGCCTTCGCCTCTGCCTGCGCCCTGGCCCGGGCCTTCCCGCTCTTCACCCACCGCTCCGGGGCTGCGCGGCGCACGGAGAAGAAGACGGTGACGGTGGAGTTTTTCCTGGTGGGACAAGACAACGGGCCTGTGGAGGTGTCCACTTTGCAAGTGGGTGTCCAGATGTTCGCCCCGTGTCCCCGGCCAGCATGCGCTGCAGCCGCTGGAAGGGGGGGTGGGCAGCGGTCTCTGTGCCTTCCCGACCCAGGTAGCCGGCCCCTCCCTCGGGGTGGGACTCCTTGTCAGGATTCAGGTGGTCTTTACTGGGCACGGACCCAGTGCCGGGCCCTCTCCTGTTTTAGCCTGAGCATCCTCTCCGCGCGTGTGTCCGTTCCCCTTTGTGGTGCACTTTTACGTGTTGTTTCGTTGGATCTTCAGAATAATCCTTTGAGGCCAGCAAGGCTGGGAGGGACTCCAGGCTAGGAGTCCTGGTCTGGGCTGAGTGTGCAAGTGTCCCAGACCCCATGGCCATGGCCTCACCCTCTCCACCCCCCCCCCGACCCGGGCTGTCCCTCCCCCCCCCCCCCCCCCCCCCGCTGTCCCACGCCAGCACCCCTCACCTCCTCCACCTGGATTCTTCGCTCTGGAAGCAGAGCACATGCTTCCGGCCCTACCATCGTGCAACGGCTCCTCTCCTGGCATTGATCTCCAGACTTTGAAAAAACACGGTCTAATTGCTTTGCCTTTCTTAACTCTCTTTCTCCCTCAGCCCACCAAAACCGAGTTTCCGCCCCGCATCCTGACATTGTTTTTTAGGGCCTTGTCTGCTGGATTTGACTACTTGTCATCCCTCTGGAAGGGTCTGCCCGGCCCAGAGTCCTGCGTCCTTCCCTTGGCCCTACAGCCTGCCGCCTCTCCATCCCCGTCCCTAGTGCTCCCACACTCCACCCTCGTTTTGTCTTCTCTGCGTTCTCCGAGCGCCTGCGGGCTCCATCCCACCGACGGGCACCGACGACCATTGTCCCCTCTAGCTGCAGAGCTTTCTTGCTGAGTTCCAGACCTGAGCACACCCGGGACTGCCC
>NC_081563.1:136419882-136527158 GCF_022355385.1 Mustela nigripes
CCCCCCCCCCCCCCCCCCCCCGCGCTCTCCAAGCCCTTCTCTTCCCTTCCCGCTGACCCCGGTGGACTTTCTGTCCTCCTCAGCTTCCCTCCTCAGCTTCTTCTGCTCCAGGCCTGAGCGGTCTCAGTCTGCCATCGGCCCGCGTCAGGCCCTCTGCCCACCGAGTGCCGTCCACACGGACGTGACACATCTCGGCTTGGCTTCTGTGCCCTGCCCTGGGGCGGGAGCCTTGGGAGGGCAGGGACCTGGTCTCTGGTGTAGTGTGGGCCCAGGATGTGATGAGGGCCAGTGGGTGGGTGAGTCTCCTCGACCCTCACATCCAGCGTGTCCTACTCTGCCACTGCCATTGCCTTGCGGAACTCCCCACTGCGTCCCGCGGCTCTCCTGGGCCACTGGGGCAGCCCCCTCACTGCTCTTGCCTCCAGATGCCTCCCCTCCACCTTCCTTCCCACCGCTGCTCGCAGCCCGCAGCTCGCGTAGACAGCCCTAAGAGGTGGGACCTGTTGTGCTCCCCATCATAGGGCTGAGCAGACCGAGGCAGCTCAGGGCCGTTAGGTGACTCACTGGGGCCACACCGGCAAGGGACAGAGCCAGGTCTTCACCGCTGCCGCCATCTGCCAGCCCTCTTGCCCGTCTGTCCTGGCTTGTGAGCACGGGAGCCTCAGGTACCCCGTGTGGCCTTTTCCATACTGCAGAGACCTCATCAGCCCCTCACAAGTCCTCTGCCCCCTGTGGCCTCTCACGCCCTCCTCTGCCGTGGTGGTTAATGGAGTGAGGTGTTATAATTCTCTGCTGGACAGGAGTCCCTTGGACGCCTTTGAATTCCCAGGGTCTGGTGTGGAACCTGGCACACAGTAGGTGCTCATGGAGATGTGGATGGAATGAATGAATGAACGAATGACCCATCCTGGGGGACAACAAGGCACGAGCTCTTCCCCACGGTCTCGGGGCTCTTTCCCCAGGTCGTGGTGCTCTTTCCCAAGGTTTTGGGGCTCTTTCCTAAGGTCATGGGGCTCTTCCCCCAGATTGCAGGGCTCTGCAGTGGTGGAGGGGCACTGGGCGCCTCCCCCGGGCTTCCCCACAGGGGCCGTGTGCCCTTTCGCCCAGCCAGGCAGTGCCGGGGCCTCTGAGCCCATGCAGGGCTGCGAGGTGAGCGCCCGGCCCCCTTAGAGACGAGTCTTAGGGCCCTGGTGCGCTTCCCAGACAGTGGCCACACGCTGGGTCAGAGACGAGGGGTGGATGGGCTCCGTGACGCCCACACACAGGGACCGTCGACGTCCCAGAGGAGAGCCCACTGTCAGGCGGCAGGGACCACGCCATCCCATTTCATATCTGAACTGTCAAGTCCTGCATCTCTGCCTTTGAGGCTCGGGGCTTTAATTACCTTGGGAGGGCAGAAGCTCTCCGAGCTCATCAGCAGGGCCTGGGAGGCAGCCGGGCTGGTGCACTGGACCCGGGGCCGGCCCTCGCTGACCCTGGGGAGCCAGGACGGCAACGATGAGCTCCCCGCTGTTTGCACCCCCCCCACCCCCGTGCGGCTTTGCTCTTTCAGTCCTGCCTCTTCCCTGCGCGCCGGGAGGGGTGGCTGGACACCGCGCGGCGGACGCTTGGCAGGGGGTGGGCACCGGGGCAGGGCAGGGGACAACGAAAGCAGGAGGAGGCAGGCATGAAGGAGAAGGCAGAGACCTTCCAGGATCAGCGCCGAAGCGAATGTGGGACACACGTTCTTTCCAGAAAGTAGGGGTGGGGCCGTAGAGGGCGGCCAGTATAGGGCCTCGGGCGGCCCCCATGTTGGAGCACAGACGCCCGTCTCGAGGGCCTCCCTGGTGCCAGGTGGAGTGCGGGTACGGGGCTGGGTCTCTGCTCCCTTCTGGGCTCTGGGCTGCTGCACGAGGCAGGGTATGTGCGCTCTTCCCTCCACACCCTGTGCCCAGAGCCGTGTGGCATCGAGTGGCCGGGAACACAAAGGCGGGGAGTCTGTGATGCGCTTCCATGGGGCTCACGTCAGGAAAATGCCACCCCCCTGGCTGGAGGGCCACAAGGGGGCCAGCGGGCCAGGGACGCAGGACGAAGAGCACATTCCCTCCTTTGGGAGGGTCCAGAGAAGCGTCTGGAGGGCACAGCCTTTAAGAAGGACCACAGAGGAGGACTGGGATCCCGACAAGAGGAGGAGGGAGGACGTATGGGTCGGCTGTGGCAGCCACAGGCAAACCCCGCGGGCGGACCGGCTCCAGCATCAGGCGTCCCTCCCGGGTCGGTTCCGGGGCTGAGATCGGGCCGGCTGTGCTGAGGACTCCCTCCCCGGTTTGCGTTTGCGGGCGGTGGCTTTCTGGCTGTGCCCTCCCTCCCCCTTCCTCTGAGGACGCTCATCCCATCGTGGACCCCACCCTCCTGACCTCACAGAACCTGAGCCTCTCGAAGCCTCCTGCAGCCATCACATGGGAGGGGGCTTCAGAGGAGTTTCAGGGCGAGGCAGACATTCCCCTCATAGCAAAGGACAGCACTTCCCCCGAGAGAGGATGTGGGACTGGCAGGTACCCGAAGTAGGAATGCCCAGCGCGCACTCAGGGCCAGGCAGCGGGCCACCTGCCCCCAGGGCGAGGGGAGTGAGCAGCAGAAGAGGCCTGGGAAGGAAGGCGGGCCTCACGGACAGCGGCTGGAGGCGCCAGGCTGAAGGGTTCTGGTGTAACCTGGAGGCGAGGTGCAGAGCCATGTGGAACTTTCTGTGGCTGGAACGGGGGGTCACAGACACGGGGGAGACAACAGCAGGTCACGTGAGTCTTATCTCCGCCTGACCTCGACACCCCGTCAGCCGCCCTGAAACCACCCCCCCACCCAGTGACATGTACTGCTACAATCCCACGGGAGCAGACCGGGAGGGACAGCCCTTCCTACCGGGTCCTAAGTCCCAGTGACAGCCTCTGGTTTCTCTCTCCCAGTGCTTAACAAATGCCACGGAAGGGGTGCGGCTGGCCGCCCGCATCGTGGACACTCCCTGCAATGAGATGAACACGGACACCTTCCTCGAGGTTCGTGGCCCCGGGGAGTCATGCCAGGGCGGGACCAGGGTGGACAAATCCTTGGTAGACGCCAAGGAAGTCAGGTGATAGCCCGGGCTGGAGGCGACCTTGCCCGGGGACACCTGGGGCTGCTGCGGACGGCGTCCTGCTGTCCACCTAGCTGGGAGGGTCCCCAGGCCTCTGCGGATGGAGGGAGGACTGCGCCTTCTCCTCGAGGTCTCTCTGTGGGACCGCAGCCACGTCTGCAGGAAGTAGTCGCTGTTCGGAGGGTGAACCTTCTGTCCTGGCTTTAATCGCGCTCCCGGCCCGGCGAGCGGAGGCCCTGGCTTCTGGGCCTGCTCCTCTCGGCTCCCCCTGGCCCCGAGCCTCACCCTCGCCTTGACTTAAGCCCTCTTCATGTGTCTTCGTGTTGTTTTTTCCATGAATGTGTCCAGGAGATTAAGAAAGTTGGGAAGGATCTGGGCATCACCCCGACGATCATCCGAGACGAGCAGCTGAAGGCAAGAGGATTTGGAGGTGGGCAGGGCTGGGCCTCGTGGGCCGTGGCCTCAGGACGGGTCCCAGGCGCCGGGGGTGGCAGGGTGGCCGTGGGCCATGCCTGGGTGGCCTCCAGCTTCCCATGGAAGGAGCCAGCTTTTGTCCGACCCCAAGGCCAGACCTCGGGAAGCAGACCATCCTGGGGGAGAAAGGAGCGCTGATTCAGATTCTGGAAGCTGCGGTGTCCAAGTCCTTCCCCGGGTCACTCTCTGTCCACGAGGGCTGCCGTCCTGGCTGCCTGGGCCAGCTCATAGGACCCTTCTGCTCCTTGCTCATGCAAGCGCACGTTCATATCAGGGCCTCGTATC
This sequence comes from Mustela nigripes, assembly GCF_022355385.1. Taxonomy (NCBI): domain Eukaryota; kingdom Metazoa; phylum Chordata; class Mammalia; order Carnivora; family Mustelidae; genus Mustela; species Mustela nigripes. The sequence goes on from NC_081563.1 coordinate 136,423,748, forward strand.
GCGGCTCTCTTTCTCTGGAGTCCTTCCCCGAGATGCTCTCACAGCAGGGCCATTGTACCCTGAATGTCTTGGGTTGAATCCACCTCTTCAGAGGGCCTTTCCTGATCACCAGACCCATCTTCCCCGCCCCTCCCCCAACCCCCCGCCGCCCAGGCACTGGAGGCATGGTGACAAGTAGGATAAGGCACTTTCAGTCTGGCTGGGGAAGAGTCACCTCATTCCTTATGTATGGCTACCAAACAAAGTACCCCAGAAGGAAGTGACAGAAGGAAACACACAGTCCGGTGGGTGGGGAATGAGGCATGGCTGGGCTGCGTCCTGGGCCCTGGGTCTCTCCCAGGCGGAGACCAGCACCTTGACCGGGTCTGCTGTCATCTGGAGGCTCAACTGGGGCCGGTGATGTGGTCCCAGCCAGTCTCTCTTGTGGTGCTGTCACCAGGCCTGGGGGCCTTGTTGGCTGTTCCTGATCCCCTCAAAGCAAGCTTTCTGGGTGAGGGAAAGTGAGCAAGCAAGAAGGAGGCAGGTCTTTTGGGCAACCTAGTCTCAGAAGTGGTGTCTCATCACTTCCGCCATATCCAGAAGCAAGGCGCAAGGCTCCATCCATGCTGAGAGGGGAGCCCGGGGGCAGGGATCGGTGGGGGCGATCCTCGAGGGGCCTGCCGCACAACCAACACAAACCAACAAGTGGAGGGAGAGGTTACGAACGTCAGGGAATCTTCACGAGGAGATGGCGTTTACAGCGGGTTTTGCAGGATTACATGAGCGTTTGTCGGGCGGCCATCATCTGCTCTCATCCTGACGTTAATGATCGTTCAGTTCGCTTCCTGGGGGACCCTGAGGCCTGGTCTCTGCCCACAAGAGGCTTTCTTGAGAAGACGGGGCACGTACACCCCGCAGTGAGGCAGTGGTGGGAGGGGGCTCGGAGGGGGTGGTGCGGCGCCGAGCGCACAGAGGGCTCAGGGAGGGGGGAGCGAGCGTGGGCTGGAGTGGCCTTGAAGCATTATCCAAAAATCATTTCATTCTGCAGTCCTGTTCATTTCTTTCTGGGAATGATACAGTTTCTTTTTTTTTTTTTTTTTTTTTTTTTTTCCTCAGCGGGTTTTCTTGCCTAACGATACTTCACACAGAATTCGTTTGCAGTCCCAGAGCATTGGAACTAATTTGCATTCCCCGATCCCACGCTGGCCAGGGGGCAGGAGAGGGGGCAGGGAGCTCGGGCGGGGACTGTACACGCTCCAGGAGAAGTAGTCACACGCCAGCAGATATTTCTGGGGGGGGAGCTGTTGTTTTTGGGGGGGGGCCGCTGGGAGTTGTCTGCTCAGTTCAACCTGAGCCCAGCTGACCCTCTCCCTGTGCTTTCTGCAGGAATCTATGGTGTTGGCAAAGCTGCTGTCCACCCCCCCGCGCTGGCCGTCCTCAGCCACACCCCAGAAGGAGCCACGCAGACCATTGCCTGGGTGGGCAAAGGGATCGTCTATGACACCGGGGGTCTCAGCATCAAAGGGAAGGTGAGCTGCGGGGGCCAGGGCTTGGGCAGGGCCCCTGGATGGGGAAGGCTCTCGGTGGCCTCGTCAGCTCTCAGAGGCGCCAGCGGAAGACAGCGAGCAAGGTTTCTGGGGCCTTGGCGTACATCTCCGAAAGGGGCTCGGAAGAGTCGGCGGGGCCGGTTCCTCGCCAGCAGGGGCCATAGTATCTCGTCTGCGCTCCGAACAGGGATCTGGAAACTAAAAGTCTGGACAGGATCCAGAGAAAAGCAGAAGAAATGATTAAAAGGCTGGAAAACGAGCCCAAGGAGGCACGGTTCGAGGAATCTTGATTCTGTCTGAAGAAAAGGTGTGGGGTGGCGTCCCCACGACCATCAGGGTTTCCGCAGACAGAATGCTTCGTGCAAGTCTGCACGAGCCCACTCGGAGAACAGGTCCCCGGTGAAGGCCACGGGGCTTTGGCCCCACAAGTAAGCCACCTGCTGGTGTTCCCGTGAGGCCTGGTGGCAGAAGTCTCTCCTACCGGGGGCCCTTATGCAGGGGCATCTTAGGAGGCTGGGCCACAAAGGGCTCCGCTCTGCCTCTGAGCTGCCTGCCTGCCTCCTCCACCCCTAGCCCGTCCGGGCCTGCTGTGTGCTGGGGGCCGGGAGGGCCCCGGGAAGAGGAGGAGGACAGTCTTCATCTGCTCATGTCACACACTTGGGTTGAGCAACACTGGGCACCGGGCCTGGACTGGGCTCTGCAGCGCCAAGACCGAGAAGGGCTGGGAAGGAGCGGCCGTGTGAAATCTGGGCCCCAGGAAACCAGGAAGAGGGGAGCCAACCTTCGCAGAGAGAAAGCTCTGGAAGACAGAGGACAGGCTAAGCTCATGCAGAGTAGTCGTGGAGAGCTGGCAGTTGGTGCGGTGCCCAAATGTGTCCTGTTGGCCCAAGGGCTGGTCTATAATTTGAATTAGTTACCGACATGTAAAAAACGGGAAGAATTCTCACAGAAGATGGGCTATCTGACCTTTTGTAAACTGAGGCCATCCGGTGGTGTGGGCCGTCCACCTCTGCCTGGAGGCCTCCCGCTGGAGCCAAGAGGCACTTTCTGACCTGGCCCTGGTATCGGTCGCTATTTCGGGGAGATTGTCCACTACCATTTGCGCCGCTAGCCTGTCTGGTCCATTTGGTACCTAGAGTGGATGGTCTGTTTGTTTGGTTTTTTTAACATCCCTCCTCCCATAAACAGCAGGATTTTTAGGCCTGATCAGGAAATGATTCAATAGTAAAGGTTAAAAACAAACACCAATAGTGAATTCACCTTTATTGAATTCCGTACACATTATCATGCCAGGGAGAAAAGGGAAATAAATATTACAGGGGCACCTGACCAGTCCTGTTGGTGGAGTCCATGACTCTTGATCTCGGGGTTTTGAGTTCGAGCCCCATGTTGAGTGCAGAGATGACTTAAAGATAAAATCCTTTAATAAGTAAGTAAATAAATATTTAAATATTATTTAAAACAGGAATAGATCAACACTTTCAAATCACATTCATGTTATTTTTTTTGGATGGAAAGAACTTCTGCCTCCCTCTTGGTCTCTTGTGGTCAAGGGCATAGGTTTCAGCTTCTGTTTGAAAGCCCTGGCTTCCACAGATTTGTCAGTGACTTCCTCAGAATTGATCTTTCGCACCTCTCTACGTGTACGACACAGACAGAGCTTGGTCGGTCTACCTGCACTCATGCTTGATCCGAAAACACTATTAATGTGAATTAGGACATTGCCATCGCATGAAGCGACCTGTACAGGGTACCCAGGAAAAGTCCTTCATGTAAGGATCACTTGGCAGAGACAGCCCCAAACCCTGTTGCCCAAGGAGCTCCAGAAATCATGATGCTGTCCGTGCGTTCCGTTTCTAGCGGCCTTCACATGTCCGTGGAGTAAAAATGTGTTAACCAGGAGTCCAGGGGCTCCCATAGCTGGAGGGAGGCCGGGAGGCCCCAGCTCCCTGCACCCGTGGGTTTGCTCGGAGTCACTGTCGGAGGCAGGACGGCTGTGTAGACTGGGAGTGTAGACGCCGGCCTGCCCCGCTGTCGGCTGGGAGGCACACCACGTAGCCCCCGCCTGTCCGGCCAGCCCTGTACCTGGCAGAGGATAAGCGGTGAGAATAGTTGGGTTTGAACCTCTTGTCTATATGATCAGAACTCACTTAGATTTTTCGGGAGAACTATTTCACCCCTGATGACAACAGGCCGACTGACTTTTAGCAGAGGAATTACTGTTTTCAGACCCCACAGCCAGTGCGTCCCTCTGGCTGCGCCTGGTACTGGCCAGCCCTCTCTCACCCACCATGCCGGCTCTTGTCCCTGAGGCAGCAGAGCACTGGTGGGTAGGAGTCCCAGCTCCTTCCTTCTGCGAGCAGATAGATGCTGGCTTGCTGGAGGGCCAGAGTGAGAAGCAGGGGCTCCTGAGAATGAGTCCTTTTGCTGGGGACACCAGACCATTCGGGCTCCAAAGACTTCAAAGGCAAATCAAGATCAGTGGGAATGCAGGTCTCAAATGTGTTAAGTGTCAGGACCCCCTTTCTTTCTTAACAAGCACTGACCCCAAGGGGATTTTTTTTTTTTTTAATCAGAGTGATGTTTACCCTACTAGAAATGAAGACTGGGAAAGATACTTAATAATCTATTTTAAAATAACAATGCAAATCCTTTGCATGTTCATGTAAATAATATAACTTTATGAAAACAACTGTGGTTTCACGTCTTGCTGATCTCTCCCTGTCGACCTCGATAGAAGACAACCGAGATCCTGTGTCTGCCTCTGCACGGCGTCTCTTGTGATGTGTTTTCTGAGTTGAAACACAAAAAGAAAATCTGCTCTCACTCACTTTGTAGCTGGAAAAGGCAGAAAGAGTTTAGTGCCCTTTAGACGTAACTATGGACATTCTTCTTTGCTATTACACCAAAACTCGACAAGCGGGAGTCTCTGAAGGGCGAGGGACGGTGTGGGATCAGAAACCATGGCAGTGACCCTTTGCACCCTGTTACTTAGTAACTACCGTCCACCTTGAACCATGACAGCGTGATTGCGTAATACCATGCATGGGTGACCCGAAAGACCTCGTTCATGGAGTTACTCAGGCCTCCAAATTGTGGCCCAACACAGGGTAGTTTTAAAAGTCACAGTTGGAACCACTATCCGTTTACTTTTAAAAATCACTGAGTTTTCTGTTTTTCAAATGTTTTTCAAAATGGTGATTCTCTTGCTTGAAATCTCGAATTTTCCCTCCGGCACCAAGTATTGTCTGCTGTTCTCCTAGAAATGAAAGGTTCGCTTTGCTCTTTTTTTTTTTTTTTTTTTTTTTTACTTTTTAAAGATTTTATTTACTTATTCAAGCGAGAGAGAATGCCTGAGAGAAGGCACGAGCAGGGTGGGGGGAGAAGGAGAAGCAGGGTCCCCGCTGGGCAGGGAGTCCGATGCGGGACTTGAAACGAGGGCCCCAGGATCATGACCTGAGCTGAAGGCAGGCAGGTCACTGACTGAGCCACCCAGGCACCCCTTAGCTTTGCTGTTTAAGAAAATGTCCGTGGGACACCTGAGTCCGAATAACCCATCCCATGTCAGTTGTGCTTTGAATCGAAACCGTGTTCTGGAGCCCAGAGCCCAGCTGAGCGGAGCCCCGGCAACTGTCCCCAGCTTCCACTCGGAGCGCCCGGCCGGGGGACAGCGGGGGCGCTCTGCGCGCTCCGTCCGGTCTGTCACAGGGAATCTTGCAAACCGCAGCGCTCCGAGGTTGAGCTTTGGGAAAACCTGCCCTTGCAGCCCTTCGGCGAGGAGGCCCGAGCCGCGTGGGCTGTGCTCGCTTTCCCTGGAGGTCAGCGGCGAGTCCAGGGTCCGTCCCTGCCGCGGGCTGCGACCCGCTGTCGCTCTGTTGCATCGTGGGAGTGTCAGCCCCGCGACCCAGGCAGGGGACCTCCTTGTGTGACTCCGGAAATCATCTCTTTCGTAAAAATCAGAGCAACACGGCAAAGCTCGTGCAGTCATTGAGTTACACCTGCCGCCTGGCGTTTGTTCCGGCCCCGGCGGCAGCGAGACACAGTTGCTGTGACCGACTCAAGCTCTTCCGCAGGGGCCGTTCGCGACTGGTTTGATTTCCAGATCTGAGGCCCCGTTTTCCCCATTTAAACAATCCTGCGCTTTCTCGCCGATTAGGTCAAAGAGACAGCTTATTTTCGATAGTGCTAGCTGGGTCGTTTTCACTCAGCTTAATTATGAAAGCAGCTCGGTTTATGTCTAAAAATACTTTCCATTAAAACTCAAGGCTTGTGTCATCCGATAAGGGTTCGAAAAAAATCACTCTGTCCATTTCAAGCCCAAATCCTACATCTGATGACCTGTTGCTAATTTAGAGTATGAACTTGTCAATTAGAGCTGGGAACCTATAAAATGTAAAAATGCATAACCACTCTCAACCCGTTTGTAGAAAATCGCAGCTCCCTCTGCGGCGGGAGGGGACCCTGGGCGCTCACAGCCCTCGTTAGACACCAACAGAGCGCGCGGTGGGGTGGCATCGGACGTGACTGTGACATTGGGGAACAGTTCACACCAACCTGAGCGGGTTGTGACATTGGGGAAGAGTTCACATGAACCTGAGCGGGTTGTTTGAGATGGTGACGTCAAGCAGCAGAGAGAGCCGCGGCCGAAAGTGTCACCGAGGCCAGGCGGTGACCACGGCAGGGTGGTCTGCTGTAGAAAGGTGGCCTTGGTGGTGGCGGGAAGGAGGGAGGGGCGTGCACGGAGGAGTCTCCATGGCTCCTGTCAGGGTGAGGGTCCGAGCATCCTTGTCGGCCGAGGGCTGAGGAATAGGAACCAGGGAAATGGGAAGGCGGACACCACGGAGAGGAGGAGCCAGGCCACAGCCCACGTGGCAGCTCTGGGCAGCTCCCCAGGTCCCCTTCCCTCCCACCTCCGGCTCATCAGGTAGCCCCCCAGAGCCCTGCTCCGGCAGAAAGAGCCCAGCGCCTTTGGCCCTTCTGTCCCACGGCTTCTGGAGACCAGCCACTCGACCAGTGGGAGTTTCTTGGGTTCTGTGGGTCACACAGGTCTGGGGGAGCCACCCCTGGGGGCCGGGCAGGGGCGGGGCACTGTGGCCGGCGGGGCCGACACCTGCTCACGCTCACTTTGTGTCCCCTCCGTGCCCCCCCAGACCACCATGCCGGGGATGAAGAGGGACTGCGGAGGCGCCGCGGCCATCCTGGGGGCCTTCAGAGCTGCCATTAAGCAGGTGAGTGCAGCCCTGCCCCCCTGCTGTGAGCTGTCCCTTCTCCCCCAGGTCCCGACCCCGGTGTCCTGAGTCCCCACAGCTGCATGCCTCGCCCCTCCTCTCACTGCCACGTCGCGCGCCCCTGGGCTCCCGGAGCTTCCTGTCTTCTGTCAGGGCTGCCCGTCCTGTCCCCTCTGCCTGGGGGCGTCACCTCTCCGGGGACTGTCACCCTTCTGAGGGTATCCTCTCCTGGGATTGTCACGTCCCAAGACTGTCACCTCCCGAGGAGTGTCACCTCTCCCTGGGGTGTCACCTCCCATGAGGCTGTCCCCTCTGCCTGGATACATGGCCTCTACCTGAGTGTGTCTGGCCATGCGGGTCACTCAGGCTCTGGCTGTATCAGGCCCCCCCATGAGTGCTTGTTCTGTGAAGAAATCTGACTAAAACCATATGGCAGAGCACGACCACCATGCTGGGCCCTGGACCCCGCTCACGAGCACAGGCCTTCCTGGGTCCCTTTCCCAGTAGTCTTCCTTTGCGTCACCATGACCCCTGAGCAGAGGTTATCTATGGGCCACGTGGTGGGATTGCTGTATGTGCCAGCGGGACCCGGGGCCACCGTCTCCGTGCTCTGCACACCCGCAGTCCGGGGTCCGTCACAGTCTGGGGGCAGGGGCTGTCCTCTAACGTACTGCGGGGCAGGGGCCCCTGAGAATCACTACATTTTTATCTTTGGAGTAAATACTCAGTGTGCACTTGCTGGGTTGTCGGGTAGCTCTATTCTCAACTTTCTGAGGAACCTCCACACTGTTTTCCAGAGCGGCCCCACCAGCTTGCATTCCCACCAACAGTGTAGGAGGTTCCCCTTTCTCTACCTCCTCGCCAGCATCTGTCCCTTCCTGACTTGTTAATTTTAGCCATTCTGACTGGTGTGAGGTGGGATCTCACTGTGGTTTTGATTTGTATTTCCGTGATGCTGAGTGATGTGGAGCAGTTTTCCATGTGTCTATTGGCCATCTGGATGTCTTCTTGGGAGAAATGTCTGTTCATGTCCTCTGCCTATTTCTTGATTGGATTATCTGTTCTTTGGGTGTTGAGTTTGATAAGTCCATTATAGATTTTGGATACTAGCCCTTTATCAGATAAGACATTTACAAGTATCTTCTCTCATTCTGTCCATTGTCTTTTGGTTTTATCTACTATTTCCTTTGCTGTGCAAAAGTTTTTTATCTTAATGAAGTCCCAATAGTTCATTTGTTAAAAAGATTTTATTTATTTATTTGACAGAGAGATCACAAGTAGGCAGAGAGGCAGGCCGGCGTGGGGGGCGGGGTTTGAAGCAGCTCCCCACTGAGCAGAGAGCCCAATGTGGGGCTTGATCCCAGGACCCTGAGATCATGACCCGAGCCCAAGGCAGAGGCTCAACCCACCGAGCCACGCAGGCGCCCCCCAGCAGTTCATTTTTGCTTTTGTTTCTCTTGCCTTTAGAGACATGTCTAGCAAGAAGTTGCTGTGGCCAAGCAAAGAGGTTGCTGTCTTTGTTTTCCTCTAGGATTTTGATGGATTCCTGTCTCACATTGAGGTCTTTCACCCATTTTGAGTCTATTTTTATGGATGGTGTAAGAAAATGGTCCAGTTTCATTCTTCTGCTTATGACTGTCCAATTTTCCCAACATCATTTGTTGAAGAGGCTGTCTTTTTCCCATTGGATAATCTTTCCTGCTTTGTCGAAGATTAGCTGGCCATAGAGTTGAGGGTCCATTTCTGGGGTCTCTATTCCATTGATCTGTGTGTCTGTTTTTGTGCCAGTACCATACTGTCTTGATGATGACACCTTTGTGATAGAGCTTGAAGTCTGGAATTGCAAAGCCACCAGCTTTGGTTTTCTTTTTGAACATTCCTCTGGCTATTTGGGTTTTTTTCTGGTTCCCTACAAATTTTAGGACTATTTGTCCCATCCCTGTGAAAAAGTTGATGGCATTTTGATAGGGATTATATTGAATGTGTAGATTGCTCTGGGTAGCATAGACATTTTAACAATATTTGTTCTAATCCGCGAGCATGTAACGTTTTTCCATTTCTCTGTGTCTTCCTTAATCTCTTTCATGAGTGTTCCATAGTTTTCTGAGTACAGATTGCTTTCTTCTTTGGTCGGGTTTATTCCTAGGTATCTTATGGTTTTGGGGGGCAATTGCAAATGGGATCAACTCCTTAATTTCTCTTTCTTGTGTCCCACTGTTAGTGTATAAAAATACAAATGACTTCTGTGCCTTGATTTTATATCCTGCCACTTTGCTGAATTCCTGTATGAGTTCTAGCAATTTGGGGTGGAGTCTTTTGGGTTTTCCACATGGAGTATCACATCATCTGCAAAGAGGGAGGGTTTGACTTTACTTCTTTACTTACTTCCGATGCCTTTTATTTCTTTTCGTTGTCTGATCATTGAGGCCAGGACTTCTAGTACTATGTCGAACAGCAGTGGTGAGAGTGGACATCCCTGCCATGTTCTTGACCTTAGGGGAAAAGCTCTCAGTTTTTCTCATTGAGAATATTTGCTATGGGCTTTTCATCTATGGCTTTTATGATATTGAGGTCTGTTCCTTCTATCTCTACACTGTGAAGAGTTTTGATCAAGAAAGGATGCTGTACTTTGCCAAATGCTTTTTCTGCATCTGTTGAGAGGTTCATATGGTTCTTGTCCTTTCTTTCTTTCTTTTTTTTTTTACTAATGAATTGTTTCACGGTGATTGGGATGTTGAACCACCCTTGCAGCCCAGGAAGAAATCCCCCTTGGTCGTGGTGAATAATCCTTTCAATGTACTGTTGGATCCTATTGGTCAGTATTTTGGTGAGAATTTTTGCATCCGTGTTCATCAGGGATATTGGTCTGTAATTTTTCTTTTTGGTGGGGTCTTTGTCTGGTTTGGGGATCAAGGTCACGCTGGCCTCATAGAAAGAGTTTGGAAGTTTTCCTTCCATTCTACTGTTTGAAACAGCAGAATAGGTATTAATTAACAGAATTAACAGAATAGATATTAATTCTTATTTAAATGTTTGGTAGATTTCTCCTGGGAAGCCGTCTGGCCCTGGGCTTTTGTTTGTTGGGAGATTTTTTGATGACTGCTTCAGTCGCCTTGCTGGACATGGGTCTGTTCACATTTTCTGTTTCTTCCTATTTTAGTTTTGGTAGTTTATACATTTCCAGGGATGCATCCGTTTCTTCCAGATTGCCTAATTTGTTGGCACATAGCTGCTTGTCATATGTTGTTATAGTTTTATGTCTTCAGTGTGGGTTGTGCTCTCTCCTCTTTCATTCATGATTTTGTTTATTTGGGTCCTTTCTCTAGAGGCTCCACTCTTAATTCCTAAGAATCGGCACAACTGTAAGTAGGAACCAAGCGTTGACTAAATAAGTAAGTGGGGGAGGGGAGCACTGTTTCTCCAGAGAACCTCCCCGCGCCGAGGAGGGAGACAGCAAGTCACTGCGGGGCAGACAGCACCGTCAGTGGAGTAAGTGGCGGGTCTCTGGGCGTCCTGCTGAGTGTGTGGGGGGAGCGCAGGCCCCAGGAGGCAGTGAAGCGCAAGGTCACCAAAGACAGAGGGTGGACCCCAGGAGTCGCAAATTGAGGAGACTGAGGTGATGGCCGAGTCCATGTGCCTGGACTGGACCCGATCCCCAAGTCGGTGATGACTCCGCAGTGCAGACCAGCACACAGGGCACATCAGGCATTCACCCTGGAGGGAATGGGGGTCCCAGTCAGGGGTATCCAGGGATCATTTGTACCATTTTTGCGAAATTTTCTGTGAGTTTGAAATTATTTCAACATTAGATGCTTTAACGTTTTTTAAAAGGAGAGGATGTGCGATGCAGCGTTGGGCTTGCTGGGAGCAGGGGGCACCTGGTTCTGGGGCGGCCGTGACGCTCCAGGCCTCACGTACCTAAAACCTCAGCTGCCTGCAGCTTTGTGGTCCCCCTGGGGATCCCAAGACCTGTGTGGCTCGCCCTTGCACCCCAATCCCTGCAACCTGAGCTCGGAAACCCCCTGCCCGAGGCCCATAGCACCCTCTAAGCTGGCCTTCCCAAGAGGGACCCCACACCAGAACAGCAGCCCCCCCAGACCTTCGGAGTCCAAAACTGGGGGGAAGGCACCCAACAGGATCAGGTTGGGGACCGCGGTCTCTCCTCACCATCCTGCTGTCCCACCTTTATGTAGCGCTTTCCTGTGCTCTGCAAACTCCTCTCGCCTCCCAGCCCAGACCCAACTTGGCTCTTTGGGAAGGTTTCGAGGCTCCCCTCCTTCCCTGGTGAGGCCCACCTGCCTCTCTAGCTTCAGAGCCCCAGGGGTCACCCACCTGAAACATGGTTTCAAGACCACATGTTGTCACAATTCATTTAATCCCAGCCACTCTTGGGGGTACCTTGGAGCTGACGGGCTGCCCGGTGTCGTGGCCCCCGAGAAGCGAAGCGGGGTGCTTTCCCGGGCACTGGGTGTTGGGCTCAAGCTCAAAGCCATCCCTGCCCGGGGCATGGCTCCGGCCCTTGCCGCAGGCCTGTGTGTGCCATTACCGAGGGCTCTGAACTGGTGGGGGAAGGATCACTGTTGCTGGAGGGGCCTGGCACGCCCCATGCCCAGAGGAGATGCGTCCTGGTTATGGGCTCGGGTGTGGGAGCAGAGGACAGGCAGGGACAGGGACTGGGTGTGGCACCTCTACTCCCCCTACCACGGCCACCTGGGCGAGGCCTGCTTGGGGATTTCTGGGGCAGGTTTAGGACCCATGTGGGCGGAAACCGCCTCAGCCTGTTTCATGCACGTCTCTCAATGTAGAGACGTCATGTCTGGGCATCAGAAAACTAACTTCCCACCTCAGTTTCTGTGAGGCAACTCCCCCGAGCCCCCGTGCACCTATACGTGTGTGGCTTGCTTTTGTGCGGCAGTGCCGAGCGCAGAGGGCTTGTGCAGTGAGAGACACTGGTCACCGACCATGGTTTGTAGACAAGAGGCCAGGGTGCTCAGCCAGCAGCCTGGCCCTTCTGCTGGGTGATTGGTTGAGCCAGGATTAAAGCCGGAAGCCCAGCCACACTTGTGGGCTCGTTTCTGCGTTGGGTGGGCTCTGATGGAGGAGATAGAACTCCCCAGCTGGGGGCTGCCGGGACTGCTCCCCAGGGCTCTGTCTGTCCGTCTGTCCCTGAGGGTAGAAGATCTCTTCCCTCCTCCATGCACGGCCACGTGTACCTTGTTCCCTCCAGGGTTTCAAAGACAACCTCCACGCTGTGTTCTGCTTGGCTGAGAACTCTGTGGGTCCCAACGCTACGAGGCCAGACGACATCCACCTGCTGTACTCAGGAAAGTATGTCTGGCTCCCCTCACTCCCTGGCTACCCCCGGGCTGGAGCTGGCAGGGGGCCCATCTCCTTCCCAGGGCTGGGCCGGTCAGCTGGGGCGCATCCCCTGGGGAGGGCACCATCCCAGGAGCCTGGGGAGGGGCACCCGCATCACCGGACAGGGCGCTGGGCTCCCAGTGTAGGATCCCGCCTGCTTTTGTGGGATGAGCTCATCCCAACCTTAAGGGTGAAGGTTCTTTGTGCATCTGAAGCCCTGCTCCTCCCCCGCTCCCTGCTTGGGGCCCTTCCTGCACTTCCCCCTCAAGGTCAGCCCTTGGACTGCTTCTTAGCTATGTAAGGACATACCTAGAAGTCATCGCATCGAAGCTGGAGGAGCAGGTGGCCCAGGTCCACAGCAGGAGGGCCCGCTGGGCTCCCCGTGCGAGGGGCCTGCCCCCAGGGCGACCCAGAGAGGTGCTTCCGTTTTTGCGCTTACCCAGTGCCTGGCATTGTGTGCCAAGGGCTAGCCTAGTGTAGTGTATGCTGCCCACACAACCCTGTTCTATCTTACAGACGAGGCAAGGGGCGGGGCGGCTTTCCCTGGCTCCCCCTGGAGGGCAGTGGGGTGGGATCTGCCCCCAGCCCTGGTGCTGCGCTGTCCTAGGCGATGGGCACAGCCCTGCCTCTGGGAGACTGGGGAGCCAGAGGACAGAGGGCTCTAAAGAGAGTCTCCCCAGTTCCAAAGGGACTCGCTCACAGTGCCCCAGGGAGTGCCATCCCTGAGCTGGGGTCTCTGCTGTGCCCCAGGACCGTGGAGATCAACAACACCGACGCGGAGGGCAGGCTGGTGCTGGCGGATGGCGTGTCCTACGCCTCCAAGGACCTGGGTGCGGACATCATCCTGGACATGGCCACACTGACCGGAGCTCAGGTGGGCCACTTTGACTCCCGGGGGGAGGCGGGGGGCCTACACCAGGCAGGTGCAGTCCCCTAATTGTTAGGGCCTGGCCAAGGAGGCCGGGGATGTCATTCCGGGCCCCCAGCGTGGCGCAGACAGCGTAGGGACCGTCCTCCCTGGGACGCTCACACTCCTGCTTCCTTCCTTTGCTGCTCGTGGCCTCTCCTGGCTTCTCCATCCTTGGCCTGTGCTCCATTCGGCCCCGCCTCCCGCCCAGGGCATCGCCACCGGCAAGTACCACGCCGCAGTGCTCACCAACAGCGCCGAGTGGGAGGCGGCCTGCGTGAAGGCTGGGAGGAGATGCGGGGACCTGGTGCACCCCCTGGTCTACTGCCCCGAGCTGCACTTCAGCGAGTTCACCTCGGCCGTGGCCGACATGAAGAACTCCGTGGCGGTAGGTGTGCAGGGCGCCCGAGGGACCCAAGACGTGGCAGCTGTGGGGCCCCAGATCCACACGCAGCAGGGAAGCATCCAGAGCGGGGACGTGGCTCTCTCTGGTCTCCCCCGCAACGGGTCTATTGTGTTGGGCACTGGGGGTCCCCGCTCCAAGCTGTGCTCCTTCGCCACTCCAGCATCACGCCAGGGTGAAGGCAGACCCCTTAAACCACATGCAAGGTCCTCGGGGTCCCTCTGTGCAATCTCCCAGCACTGGGGAACCCCCAACCCCCGAGGTCTCTTCTTGCAGCCACTAGGGGAGGTGGTGTCTGGAGAGTGGGTGGTCGAGGGGGCACAGGGGTACCCACTTAGGTCCAAGCGGGAGCAGCCCCAGATGCCCCTCCCCCACGCCCCCGCTGCCGGGAGCAGAAAGGTCACCTTGTGTCCTGCTGTCCCCCCAGGACCGGGACAACAGCCCCAGCTCCTGCGCCGGCCTTTTCATCGCCTCACACATCGGCTTTGACTGGCCTGGGGTCTGGGTCCACGTGGACATCGCCGCCCCGGTGCACGCTGTGAGTCCGGGCTGCCCCGTGGTGCCTGCCTGTCCCCGCTGCCCCGACCCCGCCGCACGCCCCTCTCGCTGGCCAGGCTGCTCCCCCCCTCGTGCATCCGCGGCCGGCTCTGGCTGCTGGTGGAACTCGTCAGAAGCATTACATGTTGGGGTCACACTGCCTAAGGCCCAACCTCCACAGGTCGACCGCAAGGGGTGCCTGCACCCCCAACCTCTGGTCTCCGCCGCTCCGGAAACGGAGGGGCTGCTGGGTGTCCTTTTCCGGCCAGCCTGGCCTTGCCTGGAGGCCCAGGGCCCTCAGCAACCCCTTTCCCACCCAAGAAGACCCGGGGCTTGGGACCGGCGTGCGCAGAGCCATTGCGCCACGCTGCCCCCTGCTGAGTCCCGGGACAGGAGAGCGGGAGGGGGACCGTAGGACAAGTGGGGGAGGGACCGGGAGCCCCTGCCCGCAGAGAGGGGCTTGCTGGGGGGGTCCGGCTCTGCCTGGCAGAGGGTTACCAGCCTGCTCTTTGCCCACAGGGGGAGCGCGCCACGGGCTTCGGCGTGGCACTCCTGCTGGCGCTGTTCGGCCGGGCCTCCGAGGACCCCCTGCTGAACCTGGTGTCCCCACTCGGCTGCGAGATGGATGCCCAGGAGGGCGACGTGGAGAGGGACTCCAAGAGGCGCAGGCTCGTGTGAGGCTGGCCCCTTCCTGGCCCCCAGCACCCGGCTCTTTACCTCACTTTGCACTGATGAATTTTAAGCAGTCGGAAGAGGACACCTGAGATAGGCTTTGGTTTGTTTTTCTTTTTAGTTGTCACGGTGATAGAAGCAGCTCCTACTTCTGTCCTAGAAGACAGCTTAGGGTCTGGAGGGTTGCGGGGGGTGGGTCGGGGGCAGCCCTGGGACTTGCTGCCCTTCCAGGGACCTCCCAGCCTCCCTGCCGGCTCCCAAAGACTCTCCTCCCACAGCCCCCGGGCCCTGCACCCTGGAGGCTCCAGACACAGTGGGTGCCCATGGCCTTGTCCTTGGCCCCTGGCCCCACACGCGGCCCCCGCCTGCTAAGAGAGCCCAGGCCCCTGTTCCAGCCAGGGCTGCCACCACCCCCAGGAGCCCTGCCCCTTTGGAAAGGTAGCCGTGACTTGTTTCAGGGACCCAGGCTCACGGCACAAGGGGAGGCTCCGGGCCCTTAGGATACCCCGGCAGTTGAAGTAAATACGGCTGCATCAGGACACCTTGGCCTCTGTCTCCTGTCTTCCACCCGGCGGCCCGCCCGTGGCTCCAAGGCCCTGGGCATTCCCACCTCCTCGAAACCCAGCATCCAGCACTGAGAGGCCGTTGGTGACCTCGCTTTTGCCGCCACGGAGAGTGCTGGGGCCTGGGAAGGGCTGGGGCCTGGGAAGGGCTGGGAGCGGGGGCCGGAGTCCTCGGGTCCATGGCTGCCCGCCCCGGCTGGCTTGGTCTCCTGAGGCTTCACGACGCAGGGGCTTTGTGGGGGCCTCCCGCGCTCCTGCTGTCTGCAGGGAAGGCCACCCTCCCCGCTGCGCACATCACCAGGCAAGTGCCCTACGGAGTCGGGTGTGTCTCCTCCACCCGAGATGTCCCCTGGGCATAGCCTTGGTGCCCAAGGACACAGATGCAGGAGACTCACCCTCCCTGGGTCCAGCTGTGGCCGGTGAGGCAGAGGGACTGGGGGCCAGCCTCCCCCTAGCCCCGGTGAGAGAGCAGGCAGGGCCTTTGTCCCCTCTTAGACTCCATCCCAGTGAGCCTTCGGCAACTCGGGCACCCGCCAGCAGGGAAGAAGCTGCCCATACTTCCTCTGCCGGGGACAGAGGACACAGGTTACGCCCGCTAACCGCCTCACCCCTCCACAAGCGTCCCCAGACTCCCAAGTTCCTTCCCTCACTCTGGAAATCAAGGTGACTTTTGGGCCTGATCCCAAGCAAATATTTATGAGCTGCCTGCTGCGCTCAGCGCTAGCTGGGCCCGGAAAAGGCAAGGAGCAGCTCTGAGGCCCCAGCCCCGTCTGGGAAAACCACGGCCCGACACGCTAAGTGACAAGAATAGCAGTCACAAGGTGCTAGGTGGGCAGCAGGCTCCGTGAGCGGAGGGGACGCACCCTGGGGGACCGGAGGGGCCAGGAGCCTTCACGGTTCGTTAGCCTGCTTAATGGCCTTGCAGTGGGCAGCTCTCTCCAGCTTCCCCAAGATGCCCTGGGGGAGGCAGAGGTCACGGAGGTGGTCTAGCTCCCTCTCCAGGCAGCTGGCACTGTCCGCTCCCCCCACCAGGGGGCTGCAGGGTGCCGGGTCAAGGAGCGGGGACGAACTGAGTCTCCCTTGTGCAGGCACAAAGGCAGCCTCAGGGCCAGGGACCCAGCTGGGGACCAGCTGCAGGCTCGAGGTCTAGCCTACACGCCTGGCGTCGGGGGGACTGTGGGGGGTGAGCCAAAGGCCTGGCTTTCCCAAGGGCCAAAGGGCTTTAGGATGGGGCGGCTGCTTCCCGGGGCTGCACTGGAGCCCCAGCAACAGGGTCAGAAGGCGGCCAGCAGTGGGGGGCAGGTGGGTACTGGCGGGTCCACTCGATCGTGGTTTCCAGGGAGCGGGAAGACTGCAGCTGCTCAGCTCGTGGACCCGAAGGTGTGGGTGCAGAGTGCCCAGCACCCTTGCCCACACGGAGGGCCTGCCGATGGCGGGGAGACCTGTAGGCGTTAGCACCCCCATCCCAGGAGCAGCCCCACTCCTCTGGGGGGCACAGAGAAGGAAACACTGGCCTCACAGCCCACAAAACCTCCTGCGGGTGGGTCTGGGGGTCCCCAGCGCCTGACCAGGGAAGGGGCCATGCACCTGCCTGGAGCCGAACCCATGTCGCCCTGTAGGCAGGAACGAAGGACGAAATCCTGGGAATGTCCCTTTTGGGAAAAGGGTAGCGGTGGTGGCTGAGAGCCAGCCAGCTTCCCCCCGCCTTGACAGCGAGACCCTGCTGCTGCCTGTGTCAGAGACAGTAAAGCCCAACGGCGCGCTCCCAGGGCCTCGGGCACACAGGCCCTGAACTCCCCCGAGCAGGATGGTTCTTGGGAGCAGGGCGAGCAGGGGCCGGAAAGTTCTGCAGAGCCCGGGGCTCAGGGCCGGTCCTTAGGGCAGGGAGAGGCTGACAGGACCCAGCCAGGAAGCCCGGGCAAGAGGAGGGCTTCTCTCCATCCACTCACGCCCTGCTCCCTGCGTCCTTGGCTTGTGAAGTCCGTCTCCAGCAGGGAGAGAGCCAGGCCTTCGGGTGGCCTCGCGAACACACAGGATGTGGGCCTGGGCCTGTGAGGATCCGTGGGTCCAGGGTCCGCGCTTGGTGCAAGTGGGGGGGTCGCACCTCCCATGCGGCCTGGGTCACAAGAACCTGTCTAACCCCCAAACTCCCACACACACTTCCAGCTGTCACTTCCCCTCTATGTGCCCCCCCCCCCCCCCAAATCGGGGAAATGGACTTATTTCAAAGAAGCAGTTCCAACTGGATGAAATCCTTTCTGTTCTGGAAATGCTGATCATTCCATCGTTTCGGAAAATCCCAGCCCTCCTCACGGCCTCAGTCCGAATGGGGCCGGCCGCCCTCCAGGAAGCCTCCGGGGCTGCCCCAATGGGCAATGTAGCGCCCACCCAGGATCAGCACGGCCCGATGCCCCAAGTGTGCCCCTTCTTGCCCTGAGTGGTGCCTCCCCCTGGGGCTCCCTCCCCGGCCCCCCTCTGTGGCCCCTCCTGAGGGCCCCATGTTTGCGGTCTGCCTGGCAGGGTCAACCTTGTCCCCAGTGCACACGGCCCCTAAAAGCTCTCGGAGGGGGGGGGGCCCTCCCGAGCACGTCTGGGGCCCCAGCAACCCTTCCCTGAGGACATGTTTGTGGAATTCAGATTTGCTGCGTGATTCTCTGCCCAGAACCTCTGTTCAGACGGTGTTCCCTGGTGAATTGGTGTTCAGAATTTTTGTTTATTTGTTTGTTCTTTAACAAAAGGTTGTTTTGGTTTGAGATTCAGCAAAAACACACACAGGTTGCACTCGGCTTCCTCTCCGCTCGGATTCGGTAAATCAGTTGTTTTCCAGGCTGGTTCTGGGTCCTTGCCTCAAATGAGCCTCCAACAAGATAATGCATTTAAAAGCTCTTGGAAAAGTACCAGGCCCCACGCACATGTGAGGTATTGTCATCCTGCGAGCCCCGCACCCCACGCCCGGAGCCCTCGGCTCCCGAGCCCACGCCTGCTCTCCCTCCTGACGGCCCCGGCCCTCCCTTCCCATCCTGGGGGTTGGGGGGACAGGGATGGCGCGCATCTTGCAGACCTCCCACAGGGATGGCGCGCATCTTACAGACCTCCCACAGGTGGACTGTTTGCCCTTAGGTTCCCGCTGGGGTCCCGAGAGCTTTCTTCAGGCAGGAAAACAAAATCAAAAACAAACCCCCCAGACTGGAAAGCTCCGAGGCCGCGATAGCACCCGGGACATGTGGGGGCCCGGAGCCGAGATGGTGGACTGGGACAAGCTTCGCGGGAGACTCCGCCCATCCCCCCCCGCTGATGACAGACGCGGCCTTAGGTCCCCAACTACAGACCTCTCTCGAATGCCAACGCTGTCCCTTTCCTCCAGCAGGTTAGCTGGCTTTCACTGGTGTCCATGAGCAAGCTTGGTCCAGTGGGGTGATGGACAGCTTCCTTGTCCAGTAGTATTTATTAAGTGCCAACTGTATGCAACCCCTGCAAAGCTCATCCTTCCTATGGGAACCCCGCTGCTGGTTGAGGTGGTTTCCAGTGGCCTCAAAGGGGGAACCAGCGCTGCGGGAGGCTAGGAGTAGACCATGCCCCCGGCACCCAAGGGGTTTGGGCTGAGTGAGGCAGAGGTGCCGGAAGGACCCCCCAAGACCCACCTCGAACGCTCACTTTCTGGGAGCAACCATGAGGGTGCTGCGGGCACCCATGGGAATAAATGTCTCATAAGCGGTCTGCTTAGTATGTGGCCAGGGATCTTATTCCCACCCAGGGTGTGGGACTGGGGAAGCTGGCATGTGTGTCAGGCGGGGGCCGGGGGCAAGACCCTCAACACAGGACGCCCAGCCTGGCTCCTGATCCCCGCCCCCAGCCCAGCCCCTGCCCCACGAGTGCCTTCCCACGGGCCTAGCCGCACCTGCCCCTCCTTTAGCGGCTGGAGGGCAGCTCGGGCCTGGCTCCCAGCTGCGGGAAGGCGGGGTGGGCCGCGCTCAGCACGGGGCCGTCAGAACCTGCCTTGTGGCCCACCTGCGGCTGCTCAGAAGTGAGGGTTTGTGGTGGCTTCACGGAGGTTCAGCCTCCGAGATCCCTGGTCAGCCGGCAACACTCGGGCGCCCACACTTGTTACCAGCTGCCCTGGCAAGCGTCAGAGGGAAGCTCTGAGCACAGGTGGGCCACAAAGACTTTATTTTTTTAGCCCCCAGAGTTTTTCAGAGACCAATTAAATGCGCTCCAGTGGTAATGGGCCTCAGGTCAGAAGGGCCCAGGGAACACAGTCCTGCCAGCCTGCGGGGTCCCCAAGGAAGGGCCCTTTCCTCCTGTGGATGCAAAACAACGCAGTCCCGTTTCCTCCCCAGCTCCGGTAAGAAAATGTGCTGTAAATAAATAACCCACAGACGGTGGTTTAATAGCGGGGACAGGCACAGCACGGGAGGGGGCCGCCCGGGGAAAGCTTTTCTCAGGAAAATGAGATCGGAACTGAGATTGCAAGGATGAGTGAGTATTAAATGATGCAGAACATGGAAGAATAATTTCAGGCAGAGGGAACTGCGTGTGCAAAGGCCCTGGGGTGGTGGAAGCCATGACATGCGGAAGGAGAGCAAAGAGGCCAGTTGGCTAGAAAAGAGAAACAGGCGTCGGGAGAGGCGGTGGCGGGAGGTGGTGTGGTAAGCACGGCTGAGCGCAAACAGACTTGCAGGTCACTGGGCACTTGTTTCTATTCTAAGAGTAGTGGGAGTCCCCGAGGAGTTTTGAGCTGACGATAGACAGGCTGAATTCACACCTTTCAGAGAACCCTCCACTGGCAGCTCATCGGGGCCCTGCCCCCCCGACGCACACACACGTCCAAACACCAGTTGGAGCTGGGATCAGGTCAAGTCCCATGAAGTCCCGAGGCTCTAAGGAGGGCGGGGGAGAACAACCACCTCCAGGGCCACAATTCCTAGGTGTCTGACCCGAAAAGCCAAAGCCCGCCTCCGTGGGGTGGACTCCACATTCCCATCTGCTGTGCAAGGGGAAGGTGCAGCTTTGCAGGCCTGTCCACCCCTGCTCTGCTGCTTCCTGGTCCTGTGACCCGTGGCCCTGAGCTTCGGCCCTTTCATCCAGAAAAGGAGAACAGGGTACTAGGGTTCAGCTTGTAGGAGATCGTAAGGGTCAAAGGGTGTCCGTGGTCATGGAAAGACCCACGGATGGCAGGTGTCAACTCTTGAAGACTAGAAAACACAACCGTTGGGAGATACTAATGAGCCACAAGCAGTTAGAAATGGCAGGGTGCGAGCACATGGGAGTGACGCACGTCCCCGTGACTTCTCTGCGGGGGGGATGGCTCCAGCCCTCAGCACAGGGTGGCTAGAAGCCCTGCAGGGTGCCGCGGTCTTCCTGGGGGGTGAGAGGGTGGGGCTCGGGGCTGTGGTGGCGCAGGAGAGGCACGCGACAGGGGCCAGGGGGTGTCCGGCAAGGAAAGGAGCAAGGTCACCATGTAACATCCCCTTACCGTCGGTCTGACCACCGGTTCCCACCGCGAGGGTGTGAGGCCCGGGATTCACCCCGCCGCCCTGGACAAAACCAGACAACATAGAAAGCAGTGGTTTTCAGCTGCTGCAAACAGGCAGTGCCGGAGAGTTCTGTCCCAGAGAACGTGAGGGGATGTGGTGAGCCCTCCAGCTGGCCCAGATGGCTGCGTGGAGAGGTTTGTGGGCTGCAGTGCAGAGAGGAGGGGCCTGCCCAGAACTCAGTGCGTCTCCTGGCTGGGCGGAGAGAGCAGGAGCTTCAGGCCAGGCGGGGGGCTGGAGGGTCCCGGCAGAGAGAAAGCCGTCGGAGCTCCGCAGGGGCCCCCAGAGTGTCCACAGAGTTCTGTCCCACACACTGGCCACAGCTGGGGTGGGGGGGTGGCCAGGGGAGCAGGGGGTTTCGGTGTGCACCCCTACAGGCAGGGACACCCCCCAGCAGTCCCGCCCCAGCCCCCGAGCCTGCGGGATGTGCACTGGACAGAGGCAGGCCTCTCCCGGCGCTGGGGACACTGAACGGACAGCGAGCGGGAGGCGGCGGGGGGCTCCTGGCTGTGCACAGAGCCTGCGAACAAGCACAGAAGCGCAGGAGGCGAGGAGGGGGGTGGAGGACGGCAGGGAGAGAGAGCGGGAAAATCGACATCCTCCCGGGCATTTTTAATGGGATCCAGTCTTCTCACACAACAAAAACAAACCAAATGTCCAGGATGAAAATCCACATTACTCAGCATTCCAAGAACCAGGAAAATCTGACCAAATCTCCAGGGACAAGGCAATCAAGAGATGACAACCCTGAGGTGACCCAGATGCTGGAATTAGCAGACGCAGCCCCAGCAGCAGCTGTCCTGGTCATCCTTCATGAGGCAAAGCCGCACAGCCTTGAGAAGAACGGAAGAAATAGAGGTTTTGGCAAAGAAAGAAGAACTATGACAATCACTGAATGCAATGTGGTTTCCTGGATGGAATCTTGGAACCAAAAAAAGGACATTCGTGTTGAAACTGGTGGAAGCTGAAGCAAGTCTGGGGTTGAGTTAATAGTCCTGTCCCCGTGTCGGCGAGTTAGTTTGGACAAAAGTGCCACCGTCCATGGCCACGTAGGGTGCTAGCCTTGGGGAAAACTGGGTGATGGGTATTTGGAAACACTCCATATCTTTGCAGCCTTTCTGTAGATGTGAATATTTGTGAGAGAAAAGTTAATTTTAAAAGAGTCCAATCAATATTTCTGAACAGGAAAACAAAATATGGGATCTAAAAATAGCTCACTGGGTAGACTAAGAGCAGAATGAAGGTGACAGGAAGCGGGGAAAGATGTCAGTAGATGCTGTCTGGTCTGAAGACCTGAGAGGGAAAAATAGGATTTCAAAAACCAAGCATCTTGGGCACTTGTGGACACCCTCACCATCAAAACCCCAGAAAGGGAAGGAATTGGTGCAGAAAAAAAGTTAACCACTTTCTGGAGGTATGATTGGTCCAGAAAAAGCTATAGTTATTAAATGCGTTGAATGATTTATAATCTATAAATTACAAATTGTAAGAGATTATATTTTAAATGATAAACTATAGAGAATTGGTGTGTTTGGAGCTGAGCATATGCACATGACCCCGTTGTTCCTGTCCGTGCCGCCCTCTCCCCGTCACCTCGGACTTTGCCTGCCCTCTCTGTGCTAAGAGCACCTAACGCAAAATCTACCCTCTTACTTAGCAAGTTGTTCATACGTTAAGGTATTGTTAATCATAGGCCCTACGTATTACAGCTTATCTCCAGAATGGATTTATTTTGAAAGGCCCTAAAATTCTCAGTTTCCACCAAAAACAAACAAAAAACAACAACAAAAGTTTTTTGAAAGAGTAATGGCCCCATCTTCCCAAATATATCAAAAGACATAAATTTCCAGGTTCAAGAGGCTTACAGAATTCCAAACAGGATAAACTAAAAAAAAAACCACACCCAGACACATCAAATCAAATTACAGTAAACCAAAAACAAAGAAAAATATTGAAAGCAGAAAAAATTATCCCTTACCTAGAGGGAAATAATGACCAAAGCTTTGTCATCAGAAACAGTGGTCAAAAGATAGGGAAACAAAACAACATCTTTTTTTTGTTGTTATGATTTTATTTATTTATTTGACTGAGAGAGACCCAGCAAGATGAGGGAACACAAGCAGGGGGAGTGGGAGAGGGAGAAGCAGGCTTCTCGCAGAGCAGGGAGCCCGATGCGGGGCTCAATCCTAGGGTGGGATCATGACCTGAGCCAAAGGCAGACGTCCAACGACTGAGCCAACCAGCGCCCCAAAACAATATCTTTAAAAATGTGCCACAAAGAATGGCCCACTCAGAATTCTTAGTCTAGCAGAGGTATTTTTCAAGAATGAAGGCAAAATAAAGACACACTCGAAAGGAAAAACAAGGCGTTCATTTACTAGCAGGCCAGCTCTCAAAGAAATATGAAAGAACGTTCTCTGGGCAAAAGGGAAATGATACGGAATAAGACTCGGAGCATCAGAAATGAAGAAAAACAACAACAAAGGTAAGTATCGGTGAGTATGTCAGCGGGACATACTTTAAAATACGTATAACTTTAAAAAGCAAACGTGGCATTGGGAGATGTGACGTCGATGGATACAATACATGTGACAATCTGCAGATGGTAAAGGGGAGCCTATGATTGTATTTTACATGCAGTGGCAAAGCCTCAGCACTAAACAGTTGGAGAAATGTTAAGTGTGTATGTTGTCCCTAAAGCAACAGTTAAACAGTAACACAAAGAGCGTGTGACCAAAAGCTAATAGACCAAATAAATGGAAACTAAAAATATTTTCAAATGATTCAAAAGGCAGAAAAGGGAACAGAGGCAAAAAATAATGATGATGATGAGAAAGATAGAAAAGTAAAATGTCAAGACCTAAATTCAACTATAGCTATAATTGCATTAATGTGAATGGTCTAAACACAGTGATTAAAAACAGACGTCACCACATTGGATTAAAGGGGGAAAAAAAGACACAGTTAGATGCTGTCGGTAAGGCATGCACCTTAAATATAATTGCACAGGGAGCGGCAAACTGACCCACAGGCCACATGTGGCCGATGCCCCGTCTTAAAGAACAGTTTTCACAAGTCCTAACAGTTGCAAAGAAGAGGAGAAGGAACAGGAGACAAAAGCCATATGTGGCCACATAACCTAAAATAGGTATTTACTGGCTCTTCACAGAAAAAGTTTGCTGGCTCCTCACGTTGATAAATTTAAAATAAAAAGATGGAACACGATATACCAAGTAAATACTGATCAAAATAAAGTGGCAGTGGCTCTATTCATAGCAGACAGAGAAGACTTAAAAAAAAAAAAAAAAAAAAAAAAAAAGACCATGTAGGAATAAGGCCATCCCCTCGTGATGTAGGAATCATTTCACAAAGAAGACCTAACAGCCCCAAATACGGACGCCCTCGATGGCAGTGCTCCAGACTGGGTGAGGCAAAAACCGATCGAGCCAAAAAGAGATATAGACAAATCCACAATTATATTTGAAGACTTAATCACTTCTTTCTCAGTAACCAATAGAATAAGACAGAACATCAGTAAGGCTAGGGAAGACCCGGACCACACATTGGTTTTGTCTATTTGAGATTAGAGACCACTCCAAATGACAGAAACGGAACACTTACGCTTCCCCAGTGCAAATGGGATATTCATTCAAACAAATCATATTCTGGGGCCATTACAAAGTAACCTTAAAAAAGTGAAAATTATACAGTGTACATTTTCTGACTGTAAGGGACTTTAGCTGGAAGTCAATGAGAGACAGACGTCTGGAACAGCCACAAATATTTGGAAATTAAACACCGTACCTCCAAATTACCTGGGGGTCACACATGGACAAGTATCAGGTAAATAATCCAGGATCCCACTGTAGAAACCAGGAAAAGAGCACGTTAAACCCAAAGGAAGGAGAGAAATAACAGATAGGAGCAGAAATTAGTATAATGGAAAATAGAGAAAATAAGTGAAACCAAAAGTTTTGTGACAAGATCAATATCCTTGATGACTTTCTAGACAAACTGAACAAAATAAAGACACAAATTGTAAATATCAAAAAAAAATGAAAGATGGGCTATCACTGCAGACACCACAGATATTAAAAAGATAGTAAGGTGATCTCTCTATGCCATAAATTCAATTTAGACGAAGGGGACAAATTAATTGAAAGACACAAAACACCAAAACTCACTCAAGACAAAAGAGATAACCTGAATATGCCAATATCTGCTAAAGAAATTGAATTTTTAGATTAAAATCTTCCAACAACAAAAACTCCAGACCCAGCTTATTTCAAAAGCAACTTCTCCCCAACATTTAATGAAGTAATAACACCAATTCTGCTTCAGCTCTTCCAGAAATTGGAAGAGGCGAGAACACTTTCTAGCTCATTTTATGGGGCCGGCATCACTGGCCACCAGAGGCGTTAAGTGGATCAATGTGCCCAATGTACCCCGGAAACCAAGACACAAACGTCACCAACAGAACATCGGTGAATCAGAAGAATATATATTGGTTAGTCCCATCCAGCAATATATAAAATGGTGAAACACATCATTACCAGACGGGGCTTGTGCTGGGAATGCAAGATGGTTGAACGTTAGGAAGTTGACCATAGAGGCAGACCCCTGTTCCTACAGATGAGGGGAAAGTACCTGGCAAAACTCAGCATCCACTTTTGGTAAAAATTCTCTATGCGTGAACAGAAGGGTGCTTCCCTAGCCCAGGAAAGGGCTCACATCCTACTTAACGATGGAAGACAGAGAGCCCTTTGCAGCAGGCAAAAGGGATCCCGGAGGTGGACGGTGGTGATGGTAGCACATTAGGAACGTATTTAATGCCTCTGAAACCCTGCCTTTAGAAGTGATTAGATGGTAAGTTTTGTATTTGTGCATGTTACCACAAATTTTTTAAAAAATGGGAAAAAGTGCATATCATGGTCCCTGGAACAAACATTAAAAACAAAGTCTAAAGATGTGTATTTTAAATAATGACAGGAAACTAAAATGGGATATTAAAAACTATTCCAAAATATTGTTAACCCAAGAGAAAGCAAAAAGCAGAGAAGGGAGAAAATGACCCATTAAAATCAAATTAGCAAAGGGTAGACTTCAACCAACCTTATCAATCATTATATTAAAATACAGACAGACTGAATACTTCAATTAAAAGGCAGATCTGGTCCAGTTAGATTTAAAAATGCAAGATCCAACTATTTGTAATCCACAAGAAATAGTTAAAACACAAAGACATGGTGGGTTATAAGTCAATAAAAGGATAGAAAAAAAGAGATTATGCAAACCACAATTAAGTTGGTCTAGTCACATTAATATCACACGAGATAGACTACAAGAGAGATTACCAGAGATAAAAAGGAACATTTCATAATGATAATGAAAACCTTTCCCCATCCATCAGGAAAGCAGAACAGTCATAAATGCGTATGAACCTGATACCAAAATTTCCATATGCATGAGGGAAAAACTCGATGGAACCAAAGGGGCAGAGAAGTCCACAGTCACAGATGGATTTTTAACACTTCCTCTCTGAAACTGGCAGTAACACCAGACCCCAAAAATCAAAGCATTAAAGACTCCGACATCATCGTGTCCCTTTCCTTACGGACCTCTGTGGAACACCATGCCAGCGACTCTAGAATATACCTCCTTTCCTATAGACGTGGAAAGACCTACAGAGCACAGTCTATGATGATTAAGGTAGACCATATGTGGGGCCAAAAAATGTCTCCATAAATTTTAGAAGATTGAACACTCGCAGAGCTATCTTACTGTCCTGTGAACACAGCACAAGTAGACTAGAAATCAACGAAAAAAAAAAAAAAGAAAAGTTCCCAAATACCCAGAAATGATGTAACCCTGATTTAACTAAGACACAGATCAAAGACGAAACCACAAAGGAACATTATTAAACACTAAACTGAACAGTCACGGAGCCCCGACGTGTCACAACTTGTCTGTCAGGTGCGGCTGGAGCAGGGGCTCCGAGGGCTCGCTGTGGCTTTCCTTAGTTTTGGAGAAGAGAGAAAGGATTAAAAATCAGTGATCTAATTTACCTACAAACTACTCCCAAGTAAGAGGATACAGGAAGTAGTAAGAGCAGGAGACTGTCGGGGGAGAGGGAGCCGCAGATACGCCGGTGCTCCATGGGCGCCTGCTCTGTGCCCCACGCATCCGTGGAAGTGCACACGTGGCCGCTGGGAGCGGGAGGCACCAGTGTCCCTGTTGCTTTCCCACGGTGGTTTCCTGCCGCTGGGGTCGCTTCCTTGTGCACCTGTGAGGAGTAACACTCCGCTAGACTCCGGGGACCCTCTCCTGATGCCTCATGTTTCCTCTGTGTTCGGCTTTCTCTCCGGACTCTGACACACATTCTTACCACTGGGCCTCCCTGAACCCCAAACTCTGCTCCGCTCATGGAGACCAGGACTCTTGTCTGCCCTCCCGCTCCCTGAGCTGTGGCCTTGGGGCTCTCCAGCCACAAGAGAAAAAAGAAGAAAGAAATGGCAAACAGATGGTAGATAGAAAAACATGCACCAAGATCATTTAAGCTCAACCATATCGATTCTCACATTAAACGCAAAGAGTCAATGTTTATAGCAGCAAAGTGCACCATAGCCAAAGTACGGAAAGAGCCCAGATGTCCATCGGCAGATGAATGGATAAAGAAGATGTGAAATACACAGAAGAAGTGAGACACACACACACACACACACACACACACACACACACACACAGGAATACCACTCAGCCATCAAAAAATGAAATCTTGCCGTTTGCAACAACATGGATGGAACTAGAGGGTGTTCTGCTAAGCGAAATAAGTCAATCGGAAGAAGACAGTTATCATACGATCTCACTCATAGGTGGAATTTAAGAAATAAAACAGAGGATCATAGGGGAAAAGAGGGAAAAATAAAATAAGAGGAAAAAAACAGAGAGGGAGACAAATCATAAGAGGCTCTTAATCCTAGGAAACAAACGGAGGGCTGCTGGAGGGGTTGGGGGGGCGCGGATGGGGTCCCTGGGGACGGACATTAAGGAGGCACGTGATAGAATGAGCACTGGCTGTTATGTAAGACTGACGGATCACAGACAACAATACATTGTATCTTAATAAAAAATAAAATTTAAATTAAAAAAAAAAGCAGATAGTCTAGACACATCAGTTAAAAGGCAGAGATTGTAGCAGTGCCTATAAAAAGAATACCCAGCTTTGTGCTGTCCCTAAGAGACCGACTGCAAGATTCACAAGGAAGAGTGCAAGGGTGGAGAAACACCCAGTTCTAGGACTCACCAAAAGGGAGCTGGAGCTTCCCTTTTAAACATGATGGCGTGGGTTTACGAGCAAGGACTATTACACGGATAAAGAGGGCTGTTTATCCAGAGAACCGAATCATGCTGCATATGTACCAAGGAACAGAGCTCCAAAAAGTTTCAGATTTCAAGGAAAAAGAGGCAAACCCAGAGTTGATTGTGGTTTTCAACAGCCTTCTCTTGGTAATTGGTAAGACAGATGGAAAGTCGGTGGAGACCCAGAAACCTTACACAGTACAGTCAGTAACAGCAGTAGGACCCCCAGGCTCCTCAAGGGCATGTAGAACATTCACCAAAATGAATCCCACTTGAGGGCCATGAAACAACTTTCAGTGAATTTAGAAAGATTGGAAAGATACAAATAGTATTCTCTCACCACAATGGACTTCAACTAGAAATCAATATAAAAACACCTGGAAAACTTTTTTTCTGTAAAAATTTATATGCAACAAAGCCAAAGTCCACATCAGTCAGCCTTAACAAGATGTGGGAATCTAATCATGGGCTTATTTTATAGGCAGAAAGATCTTGAAAGTAAATGTTAAGCAAACATTATGAAAATGCTTATTTAACACTGTTGATACAGTGTTAGTATATTTAACCGTTTCTCATATTAAAATCTTGTTCACCTTTTAGATACGATCCCAGTGATTATGTAGCATTCTATTATGAGGGTAGTTCAGATAAGAAAGGTCTTTGATACCATGTACATATGTGTTCTGTATGTTTGCAATATGATTGTTCTCAGAATCTTGGAGATGTACATTCATTTATCTAAAGTAAAATATGCTAAATTTGAAATCCTCAAATAAACTTCTGACTTCCAAAAAAAAAAACACCTGGAAAGTTGCAAATATTTAAAACTACGGTGCATACTTTTAAATAATCCGTGGGTTAGAGAAGACATCACAGTAGAAAGGATAAGCTATTTGAACTGAATGAAAATTAAAACATGACTTGGAATTTGTGGGCTTAGAAGAAAACTTCAAGAATTTATTATTATTATTATATTAGAAAAGCGGGAAAAACTTGATTTACCTAAAGTTCCATCTTAAAAGAAAAAAATTTTTAAATGGTAAATTAAACCCAAAGTACAAGAGGAAGGTGAAAAAAATATAGAAAAATCAATAAAATCAAAAGCGCATTCTTTGAGAATGTCAGTAAAATCAATAAACCTCTGTTCAAATTGATCGGGAAGGAAAATCGGATATTAACTACCAATATCAGAATTAGAAATCTTATAGAGATAAAAAGGACATCATCAAGTGAATATTAGGAACCTTTTGTCAGTAAATTCAGTAACTGAGACCAAACGGACATATTCCTTAAAAGACACAAACCACCATACTCCCTTGAGGTGAAACAGACACCCTGAACTACCCTACAACTGTTAAAAAGAAAATGAATTTGAACGTTGAAACCTTCTCACAAAGACAACTCCAGGCGCAAATAACTCTGCTAGGGAATTGTACTGAACATTTAAGGAAGAAATAATACCAATTCCACGCAGACTCGTCCAGAGAAACAGAAGAGGAGAACGTATCAGAGCTCACGTACATAGCAGTACTCAGCAACCAGCATCAAACATAGCACGAGAACCGAGGGCAGAACAGTATCCCTCATCACCGTAGATCCAACCCCCCCACCAGATCCTTACAGACTGAACCCACTTGTGTATGTATGTGATGTCTCCTAACGAGGGGAAACTTATCCTGGGAACTCAGCCTGGGTGGACGTTAGAAAATTAATCAACATCGTTCATATCCACAGACTGGTGGGCGTTGGTGGTTCAGCGGTAGAATTCTCGCCCACCATATCTACAGACCATAGACTGTATATGGTCATCGCAACAGGTATGTGAAAGGCCTCAGACGAAATTCAATATCCATTCACAGTAAAAACTCTCAGCAAACATGGAATTGAAGGGATATTAACCCAATGATGAGCGACTACAGAAATCTTTAGCAAACATCACAATGTACAATAAAAGATGGGATACTTTCTCCCGATGAAAATAGTCCCAGATGTGGAAGCTACTGTAATAAGGCAAGGAAAAGAGAGAAAGGCCACACAGGCTGCAAAGAATGAACGGAACTGTATTTGCACATGACTTGAGGGTCTAAGAATCACATTTGAAATCAATGCCAACCCCCCACCCCAAAACCTCTGAATAGTAATGAGTTCAGCAATATCGCGACATACAATATCGATGTGCAAACATTAAAGACATTGGTAACTGCTCACGAAGAACATGAGGAAACCACAGTTTGAAACCCAATGTTGGACTTCTGGTTTCCAGAGCAGCTGTAAGACGCTGGGAGTTGCTGCTCTGTCCTGTAGACAAGCACAAAGATGAATAAGCGGACAGATCAGCAAGTCTTCTCAGGCCTGTTTGAGAAGGGAAGTGACAGGGCAGACGGCAGCCCCCCTAAACTGAAGAGACCAACAGGCAGGTAGGGAGCGTCACAGCTCACCAGGGCAGAGAGCCAGAACCTCGAACCCCTGCGGGAGCCGGCGCCCACATAGGGAAAACCAAACCACAAATTGACAAATTGTGGGAGGCTCGGTGTAGGCAAGTCTTAGAGATAAAAACAATCTCAGGGGATCTCATCACCGGGGGCCCCACACTTCTGTGGATCCTACCTTCAGAACCTTGGCCAGGTGCTCTCTGCGAGCAGCCCCCTCCTCCTGGCGGGGTGGGGGCCGTTTTGAAACAAGACGAAGCATCACATTCTTCTGCGACCTCTGGGAAACCATCTAACCAGAGCCCAGCTGGCTGGGGTTCTACCTGAGCCTTTCGGACCTGGAGGAAGGGAAATTCTGGGCTCCAGCCCGCAGGGGCCGTCCCGTCCCGCCTACGGAGCGGGCAGCAGCGGGGTGTGGGGTATGAGAAGCACGTCGGAAGTTCACCAGAGGGTGATTCATGAAAAGAAAACTGACAAGCTATATTTCACGAAAATTAAAAATTTCTGCTCTGTGAAAGACACTGCCAAAAGAATGAAAAGATAAGCCACCGGCTGGGAGAAAATATGTGCAAAAGGCATGTATGATAAAGGAATTGTTCTCTGACATAGACAAGAGACTCCTAAGGCTCAACAAGGAGAAAACAAACAACTTGATTTCAAAATGGGCCAAAAACCTTAACCAAAGGCACCTCCCCCGAGATATATCGGTATTTGTCTATATCTAGATGGATCTCTATATATCTGTACCGTAATTGTCATATCTATCTATCTATCCATGGATATGGCTGGTAGGTGTATGAAGACACGCTCCACAGCATGTCTGGGAAACGCAATTTGAAACAGCGAGGTACACTACACACCTCTTAGACCAGAATCCGGGACACCCAGATCACCAGATGCCGGCGAGGATGTGGAGCAGGAGGAGGGCTCCTTCATGGCTGCTGGGAACGCGAAATGGCGTGACTACATTGGAAGACAGGCGGGCAGCTCTTCAGAAAACTGAACGTATTCCTACTATACACTCCAGCAAGCACCTCCTCGGTATTCACCCAAAGGAGTTGAACACTTCTGTTCACACAAAACTTGCACACGGATATTTGTAGCAGCTTTGTTGATAATGACCAAAACCTGGAAATGACCAAGGTGTCCTTCAGCAGGGGAATGGAAAAATAAGGTGTAGCACATCCAAGCAATGGGATATTATTCGGGGCCAAAAGGATATGAGCTAGAGAGCCAGAAAGAAGAATTTAAATGCCTGTTACTGAGTGAAAGAAGCCGATCTGAAAAGGCTACATCCCACTATAAGACATCCTGGAAAAGAGAAAGCTACGGAGACAGGAGGAAGATCAGCGGTTGTTGGGGTTTGGGGACAGGGAAGGAAGAGGAGGGGGACACAGAGGATCTGGGGGGCAGGGAACCCTCTCTGTATGACCCTCATGACACAAGCATGGTGGCTACACAGCATTATACGTTGGTCTCAACCCATAGGACATACAACGATGGGACCGAACCCTATTGTAAGCTCTGGGTCCTGGATGATAAGAATATGTCTGTGTAGCTCATCAATTGTCTCAAATGTACTGCTCTTGGGGGGAGGATGAGGCTGTGCGTGTCGCCGGGGGGCGGGTGAGAACTCTCTACACCTTCTGCTCCATTTTCTGTGCCCCAGAAACGGTCCCAGAAGAAAGAATTAGCATTACAGTAGTATTCACAATGGCTCCCAGGAAAACCCGGTGCGCGGCGGAAACCGGACAAAACCTGTGCGTGATCTATATGCTGAAAATTATAAAATGCTGAAGAAATAAAGACCTAACTAAATGGAGAAACATACCATATTTATGGATTGTGAGATTCAATGTAATAAAGATGTCAGCTCGCCCCAAGCTGATCTATGGGTTTAATGCAATTCCTATCAGAGCCCAGGTTTGTTTTATAGACATAAAGAAACATATTCTAAAATTTACGTAGATGCTAGCCCTAACATCGCCGAAACAACAAAGAAGAGTGAAGAGGGAGGAATTATTTTACCTGCTGGGAAGCTTTACTCTGCGGGCTCAGCAGTCAAGACAGTGTGGGAGCAGTGGAGGGAGAAACACACAGGTGAGCGGAATCGGTGGAAATAGACCCGCGCATGCTTGCCTGACTGACTCTGACAAAGGCGAAAAAGCAATTTAACAGAGGAAGGGCAGCCTTTCCACAGATAGTCCTGGACAAGCAACTATGGGGCAGAATAGTGAATATCGAGCTAAATACTACACATAAAGCATTTAGCAAATTACATGAGAGAAAATCTCCAGAATCTAGCACCAGGCAGAGTTCTTCAAATTGACCCCAAAAGCACGCACTGTAAAAGGAAAAACTGATAAAGTGAACCTCATCAAAATTTTAAAATTTTCCTCTGCAAAAGACCCTGTTAAGAGGATAAAAAGATGGGCTACAAACTGTAAGAAAATATCTGAAAACCACATATTCAGCAAATGGCTTATATCTAGAATGCCCAAGGAATCCTTGAAACTCTAAGAAGCAAACAGTCCAGTTACATGGGCAGAAGACATGAATGGACATTTCCCTGGAAAGGGTGTACAGATGGCAAATAAGCATATGAAAATTTGCTCGCCATCATCAGCCGTTAGGGAAATGCAAAGGAAACCCCTCCTGAGCTATCAGAGCATATCTACCAGGATGGCTTAAAAAATAGCGATAATGTCGAATGCCGGCAAGGATGGAGAGAAAACAGGTCACTCGCACATCAATGATAGGAACGTGAAATGGTACAACCAATCTGGAAAACAATATGGCGGTTTCTTATGAACCATGACCACGACATGCCCTAGCAGTTACACACTTGAGCATTCATCCAGAGAAATGGGAACTTAACGTTTATGCAAAGACATGTACAAAAATGTTTATAGCAGCTTTATTCATAGAAGACAAAAGGAAACAACCCAGGGACGCCTGGGGGGCTCAGTTGGTTAAGAGTCCAACTCTTGATCTCAGCTCAGGTCTTGATCTCAGGGTTGTAAGTTTGAGCCCCACATTTGAGCCCAGCATGGAGCCTACTTAAACAAAACAAAAAACAACGCAGATAGACTTCGCTGGCAGCATGCTTAAGTGAACTGTGGTGTATCCATACCATGAAATACGACTCAGCAGTGAAAAGGAACTAGCTGTTGAGACACCCAGCAGCTTGGATGGTGAGAGAATTAGCTTGAGTGGGTTTGTCACAGTTTTTAAAAATTTGTTTTTCCAAAGACGCTGTTAAGAAAGGGCAAAGGCAAGGCATGGCCTGGGAGAAATATTTACAGACCACATCGTGGACAACAGACTTTTATCCACAACACATAAAAACTTCATATAATTCTTTAATGAGATGACAGAATTTTTAAATGGCCTTAAGATCTGAACACACACTTCACCGAAGAAGAGACTAGATCCCACAAGGAAATTCCAGGCCCCAAGTGCTTTACTGGTGAGTGCTATCAAACATACAAAGAAAAAGATAATACAACTTATACACAGACTCCTGTAGAAAACCAAAAAGAAAATATTTATCAAATTATCTTGGGAAGTCAGCGTAATCCTGACACCAGAACCTGACAGAGGCCTTGTAAGGAAACTATACACTGAAATTCTTCACAAAACAGATGTAGGAATCCTTAATGTAATGTTAGCAAACTGAATTCAGTGACATGTAAAGGGATAATAAATACATCATGATTAGTAGATTTTAAAATTAGATTAAGTAGATTTAATTAGATTAAGTCAATTAAGTCAAGTTTTTTCAAGGAATGCAAAGGTAAGTGTAGTTGATATAAAGTTGACCAATTCACCATATTAACAAATTAAGTGGATAAAACCATACAGTCATTTCAAAAGATACAGAAAAGGTATCTGGCAAAGTTCAGTGCTTCTTCATGACCAAAATTGTCCCCAAACTTGGACACAAGGAGAACTTTTTCCATCTGATAATGGACATACATCTACAAAAATCCTTGTGAACATCTTAATTATCACTGAAACATTGAAGGCTTCTCTCCTAAGACTGGGAACCAGACAGAATGTCTGCCTTCACTATCGGCTCTATTTACCATTGTGCTGACATTCCTAGTTCATGTAATGAAGCAAGAAAAATAAAAGTTGTGTAGATTGGAAAGAAAACACAAGCCTCACTATACATGGAGATGTTATGACTATGTAAAAAATTTTAAAGAATATATAAAAAATATATATGAAAACAACCACTAGGACTAATAAGTGCGTTTCATAAGGCCATAGGATACAAATATAATATATATATATTATGTCAATATAATATATCAATTATATTTTTTATTCTAGCGGCAAAGAATTGGAAATGAAATTTTGAAACAATTCCCTTTTCAATAGCATCAAAAACATGAAACATTTAATAATGACTTTAAAGTTTTGCACACCTTGCATATAAAAAAAGTAGGAAACAATGCTAAGAGAAATTAAGGGGTCTAAGTGGATAAACCACCCCAGTGGCTTAGAGACTCAGTATTGCTAAGGTGCGAGTTCTTTCCAATCGAACTATGGATGTTTATAGTTTCAACAAAATTCCAATCCAAATATCAGTGAGACTTTTTTTTTTAATTTTTTTTTTTTAGAGATTTTATTTATTTATTTGACAGAGAGAGATGACAAGCAGGCAGAGAGGCAGGCAGAGAGAGAGAGGAGGAAGCAGGCTCCCTGCTGAGCAGAGAGCCCGATGCGGGGCTCGATCCCAGGACCCTGAGATCATGACCTGAGCCGAAGGCAGCAGCTTAACCCACTGAGCCACCCAGGCGCCCCTCAGTGAGACATTTTTGTAGAATGCTTCTGACGAACTTGTTTCTAACATTTCAGTGCAAGTGCGAAGGACCGAGAATAGCCAAAACAATCTTGAAAGTAAACAACCAACCCGGAGAACACACACTCTCTGATTTCAAAATGCATCAAAAGCTACCGAAATCAAGACGGTGTGGTATGGACGGAATCACAGAGAAGTAGAGCAAGGGGTCGTAATCAAGAATCAGAGATAGATTTGGGTGTGTTCCGTCAAATGATTTTTAAGAGAGGGGTCAAGGCAGTGGCACCTTCAATGAGAAAAAAAATGGTGGTTGTTTTTTTTCAGCAAATGGAGTGGGAAAAGCAGGAAACATAGGAAAAAATGAGCCTTGACTTCTATTTCACTCTTCACACATAAAATGTAAGTTGAGGTAGATCAGAGACCTACACACACAAGCCAGAACTATGACGTTTCTAGCAGAATACATACAAGAGTCACTTCATGAACTTGAGGCGGGCAGATTTCTTAGGATCCAGAAAGCCGTAACCACCTAAATGAAAACTTGGCAAATCAGATGTTTTCACAATCACATACACCTCTCCTCATCCAAAGTCAACGTTGTGTATATAGAAAGGCAAGTCACAGATAGGAAGGAAGTATTTACAGTACATGTATCTGATAGAGAAGTTATCTCCAGAATAAAGAATTCCTGAGATTCAGTAAGGAAGCAAAAGCAGAACAAGACTTGGCCGACACTTCACAAAGAAGACCCACAAATGGACAGCGCAACGTCGTTGTGTATCACCAGCCGCCAGGGCAACACAGGGGCAAAGGAGAGGCTCACGTCGGGTGGGAAGGCCGACCTCGGAGGACAGACCACATCCTCCGCGGGCGAGGACGAGGAGCGCCTGGAACTCTCGGACGTTTGCGGGAGGAAGCGCGAGTTGGCCCACCCACTTTGGAGACCGTTTCTAAGTTTCTTAAAAAGCTAGACACGCCACCCGCCTCTCTCAAACCAATTTCATTCACTCCAGAGAGAAGAGAACGTGCGTCCGTAAAAACGGGCACCGCGGAGATGTCTGTCAGCCCTAAAGCAAAGGGTACATGTTTGTCCGATGCGATACTCAACGTAAGGAAAGAATGAGCTGACACCTGCCGCCCTAGGGACTCGAAGACAAAGGAGCACCTGTTGTCTCAGGACGAGTGGAGGCGGCCGGTGCCCAGAGAGAAGGAATCTGCAGCCACTGCAAGCACAGCAGTGCTGGTGGTAGTTAGGGGGAGCCGGAAGGGCCACGGGGGCACTTTCTGGGATGGTAGAGACGGTCTCTGGTCTTGCTGGGAGCGGTGGTTGCCCGGGTACGTGCATGGCTCGGAGCCCATTCAGCTGCACACTTCTCCGTGAATTCACTGCGTGGAAACTTTGCCTCCATGAAAGAGTCCCCACAAACACATCCTGCCGGCCAGCTACCCCCACACCCCCACACAGCCCATCCATGTTCCAAACTCATCCTCAGAAAATCCACGACAAAGCACAGACCAGATCCTCGAGTGAAAAGATGATAGGAAGTCTATTAACATACCGCCACCTATTTTGGGGACAAGTGACATATTGTGTGTCCCTCAGAAAGTCCATTTTTAAAAAACACGTTCTTTCTAACCATTTAATTAAAAGGAAAACAAATAGTATTCTGTCTCACAAAATAAAACAAAGCAAAACATAGTGACTGGTTTTGTTGTTGTTGTTGTTGTTTTAAAGCAGGCAACCGTAATCTCTGTTGTTAGAAGTCAGGGCGATGGGTTCCTTCAGGAAATGCGGGTAGCTGCCGAGGGGAACATGATGGAGGCTCCAGGGCAAGGCCAAGTTCTGGGTCCGGGTCTGGGCGCCGGTTACGATGTGTGCTCAGTCTGTGAAAATGCATCTCACTTCATACTTACTTTATATGCTGAGGTACACATGTATGTATATACGTTTTCCTCAGTGTTTCTCAATGATTTTTTTTATTTTAATAGACTTTAAAACAAAGCAAATTAATCCTTAAACGTTAAGCATAGTGGAAGCCTGGCAAACAGCATATAGATTTGAAACAGAATTTGTTTTTTGAAAGAAGGAAGAGGAGAGAAGAAAGGAAGAGAAAGGAAGGACAGAGGGACACACGGACACAGCGCCTGACCGCTTCGCAGACCTCCCTCAAGGTCAGTGATTACCATTACTATTGACACATGGGCTCGGAGCGTCTAATGCTTGCTTGCAACATGCCCCACATGCGTCTGGGGACCCACCACAGGGCTGAGGGTCTGGGAGATGCCAGGTCTCCTCTGACTGGTCCAGAAGGTGCTGCGGGAGATGCGGTGGGATGCCTGTCCACCACGGCTCCGCTGGCGGGGCCGAGGGCTGCTTGGCGGAACTTGGGGTCTGGGCGAGAAGGATGTCCTGTGGTCTGTCATTTGCTAGGAACTGCATGGCAGGCTGGGGAAGCTGCCTCAGGACAGGACGCTGCCTCTTTGACCGGCACTTGTGTCCATCTTTGTGTTCTTGTTGCGTTGATGGGACACCCCTTTCTGTGCCAAGTCCACTCCACCTGGATAATCGTGGCTTTGTAGAGCGTAAATATCTGGTAGGGAACGAGGAGGAAGATGCACGAACGGGAGCTGAGGTCTGGCGGCTTCTCTGGGCTTGGCAGACACTCACGGGGTGGGGGGGGGGGCGGGGGGCCGGCTCAGCCGGTCACAGCCTGCATCCCAGAACGGGACAAGGCACTAGGTACCCAGCTGGAAGGCGCTGAGAGGCCAAGAGGCCAGACTCAGGGAAGAGCCGGTCTCTTCTTTTTGAAAGTGGCAGGGGGAGAAGAGGGGAAGGGTATATCTGGGCAAAGGAACAGCAGGAGCAAAGGCTCAGAGGCTGATGTGAGCCCTGAATCCACATCTAGGACCACAGCTGGGGAAGCAAGGGCTTCGGGCGGGGAAGCAGGTGCGGAGGCCCCTTTGCCTCCGAGCACAGGGGCCTCCCTTCTCCGCCTCCTACCCCCTCGATGGTGATCGGGACAGAGGCAACCAGGTGCTGGCCGGGCGCACCGCCCACTGTCTCCAACAGGACTGTGGCAGCAGGGGGGTCATGTGCTGATGCCCCGACTCTGCATTTCACATCCTTCTCCTGCCGCTGCCCAGGGAGGCTGGGGGTGTTTCTGCAGAAGCTGGCCAGGCAGTGCTGACTCAAGGGAGGGCAGGTTGGCACATGACTTAAAAGCGGGGGGAAAGGCAATACGGGGAATGTCTGGTGGCCCAGAGCGCTCCGGGTGGGGAGGACCCTCGGTCCCAACCCCGCCGCTTCCTGGCTGTTGGGGGTGGGGGGACACGACGACACTCTGCATCGCCTGCCCCTCCAGGAAACGGGACTAGAAGTGTCTTCCGCTCCGTCGGGTGTCTGTGAGTGCCTGGGACTTGGTGGTGGGGAGGACTCAGCACGGGGTCCGCCGTTCTGTGGAGGACTCTCCACTAGCTTGGGCACCTGCACGAGGGCAGATGGGCCACCAGGGAGGCGTTTATCTGGTGCAGATCTGAGCCACACGGTAGAGATCAAGCCCCCTCGGATGCCCAGAAGAGCTGGTGACCAGGCCCCAGGAGCGGGTCTCCGTGCTCAGCTGTCTTGGACGCTCAGGAACCCGCACAGCTCGCTGGGCTCACCCGAGCTGAGAGGGCAACGGAGGTTTTGCTTTCAAGAGTAATTGTTAGTTGGAGGAGAAAAGAAGGAAAAAAACCCATAAAACTACTTTTCCCCAAATGCTTTGGCTTGCAGTTGGCCCCTGGGGACACCTGCGCTCCCTTTGCTTTCCCGAAAAAAGCAAGTTTTTATTCCCTCTCATCTACTCTTGACAAAGGAGCCGAAGCCACAGCTGCAGGTACTAAAACCTCGCCGCTCCCGGGCTGTCTGCTGCTTGGCTGCTGATTTATTATTAAGATAATCCTTAAATCTTCCTCATTGGGCCAATGGAGAACATCCGATCAGAGGGGCCTTGGGAAGTTCCTGACGGAAGGGGAGGAAACAGCCCCAGGGGTGAGGCCCCAGGGGTGCCCCCGTCAGGGAGGTTTTGTGGTGTCACTACTCTAAATCCGGGCTTGGAGCCCCAGGCACGGGGGCAGCTGGCGACGCCTGGGACGTTTCTTAGCTGGGGCCCGGGGACAGCTCGTTGTGTCCCCAGCCAGCCGGTTTTGCAGGGAGAGAGCAAATGTGCAGCTGGGCCGAGCCAGGGTGGTCCCTGGGGGAATCTCGCTGGGGGAAAGTTTATGAGGCCTGATGAATCTGATGACTATTCCATGCGCTTATTTACAGAGCTGCTTGGGGGCCGCAAGACTCATCAGCTGGGCCTTTTGCTCTTGACTCCTTTGGAATTACAAAATGCTTTCTTGGCAGGTGGATCTTTTCTCTTTTTTTCTTCCCGGGGACAGGGAGGACGGAGGGCCGACAGGCCAGCGAAGATGCCTCCCAGTGGCAGGGGGCAGGAGGAGGAGCTGGAAGCGGTGCTGGGGTTGGGGTGACCTGGAGTGTGTACTTCCCCAGCAAGGCTTCTGCAGGTGGAGGGCCCGGCCCACCGTCACTGGGCCAAACTGGAATGGTTCGGGGACCCTGTCCTCTAAGGGGACTTGGCCGCCTCAGGCTGAGTGTGTCTACCAGGACCAGAAGGATGGCTCAGGAGGAGGGCCGCACCTTGGCGGCACACGCGTGGCAGAGCACACCCTCCCCGCCCGCGAGCTCCCCCATCCCTGCCGTTCTCACACCTCTGTCACTTCGCAGGAAGTCACCGCCTGAGCCTAGATTCTGGGAGCCCCCACTGCCCTCCAGTCTGAGCTTGGGCATCAGCCCCCAATTCCTGCTGGTCTTGCCCTATTAGTCTCTATGCCTGTGGTTCCTCCCTTGCCCCTTGGAAAGGACGGGAGATCCATTTCTCACACCCTCTCCAGCTCTTATGTGCTTTCTCTGTTTCTCTTCCGACTTGACCTTGTTCTCAAGGCCTCGTTCTAATGTCTCCTGACTCCAGAAAAATCCCTGACCTTTCCTCTCCTGTTCTGAAATACAAGGGTCATCTACTGCAGGGTCCAGGACCTTGACTGGCCTCATGGCCCTGGGGTGCCGGATGCTCTGCCACTTGGACTGTCGGCTTCTTGTTCCCAGACGTCGTGTCCCGTTTCCTCAGTTCAGTGCTCTGTCCCTTGAGGACAGGGCTCCCTTTGACACTTCCCTGAACCTCAAGACACAGAACAGGACATAGTGCACGAGATCCAAAGGTGCAAGGGATTCTGTCTGCTCCCACGGTCACTGCCCCCTTGCTCTCTGGCCACCGAGCACAGGCAGAGCGGACAGGGCTACAGGCAGTCCGATCTCTTCTGCCAGTCCCACCGTGGCTGGGAGATGTCCCCAGTTCTCGGGGTGAGGCTCAGGCTTTGGCGAACTCTGAGAGACCAGAAGCCCCAGACAAAGCGGAGGGGACAGCTGCAGGTCCCCTAAGGAACAGTTCAGGCCAGGTGCCTCAGGACGCAGCGCGGCCGGGTTTGTGTCTGGCTTTCACCTTAATTAATAAGAGCTTTTCAGAGAAACAATAAAAGAACGACATAGCCACTTGGACAGGGTTGGCAAGAGCCGCTTCGGTAATGCAGTCTGCAGAATTGCTATTCGAAAGAGAGAGACCACTCTCTGCTATTAAGGAAGCCAATGGCAAAGCTATACTGTTGTTTGCTCGGTTATTAAGGACAACTGATGACCACTCCACCCCCCAAACAACAGAAGGAAATTGCAGCTCCATGAACCCAGAGTTCTGGCAGTTATTCCCAGAAAACCAAAGTGCTGACCTCAGCAGTCTGGGGAGAGATGCGTGGGCCCGGCGCTCGCTGGCTCACCCCAAAGGCCCTAGTAGCCAAAGAGTAAGACGGGAAAGTTGAGTGCCTCCACCAGGTACGTGAGGACGCACACATTGTACACCAGGCTGGTGGACAGATGGGAAAGCTGGACACAGCCCACAGATTCATTTTCCCAAGACCTGTATTTGTGAAGAACACAGAAGGAAGCTGCTCTGGTGTGCAGGGACCAATGTGTGCAGGGGCAAATGCTGTGCTTCTTTCTCTTAACACTTTCTTTTCCATGAGGACTGGTTGCTCCTAGTCAAACCTCATAACTAACCCAACCACGTAATCTCCAGGGTCTCACCCAAGGCGAGTCAGATGCAGACAGGTGTGGTAGAATGGTACCATATTCCAACCCTTAACTGTTTGAAACTTAGCAAGTTGTTCTATTTCCCAGCTAAATGGGGATGATGAGCCCTGGCCTGATGATGCCATGGGGTGCCTGTGGGAATAATATGCTGGAGTCGATTTGAAACAGTACAGGACATGAGAAAATACCGTGTACATGTGTGATTACCTGCAATATACAGGGAATCCTGTGGATGAGCCAGAGAATGGCAGATAGGGAAGTGGGTTGGTGGATGGATGGATGGACAGATAGGTGGGTCGATGAGTGGGTGGATGGATGGATGGGTGAATGGATGAGTGGATGATTGGATGGCTGAATGGATGAGTGGATGAATGAATGGGTGGATAGATGGATGAGTGAACAGATGGATAGATGGTTGAATGGATGGATGGACAGAAGGACGGATGAGTGGATGGATGGGTGGGTGGATGGGTAGATGAGTGGATGGAAGGAACAGTGGATAGAGGGATGGGTGGGTGAGTGGATGGATGGTTGGAGGAATGGATGAGTGGGTGGATGGATGGGTTGTGGGCAGGTGTAAGGGCAGGTGGGTGGGCCAGTGGTTGTGGAAATGGATAGAGAGATGGGCGGGTGGAAAGAAGGAAAGAAGGGTGGTTGGAAATAGGAAGGTAGATCAGTGGAAGAGAAGAAGCAAGGAGAGACGGAAGGAAGGTGGCTGGCCAGATAGAAGATGGTTAGATGATGAATGATTGGACAGATAGGAGAAGACATGTATGAATTGACAAAGGCCTGGACAAAAGCAAGGGTGAACACATGGCCTCCTGCAGTCCTACAGAGGGACCAATGAGACAGAAGGATGGGTGTTCTCAGTAACAGCAGATGCAAGCCTAGCATGGGACTCCCAGGTGTGCTCTCTCTGTGGCTTAGCTCCTGTTCCCAAGACCTGAGCGCCTAGGTCTTCTTCCCAGGGCACATGACCCCCCATAGTAACTGTGGACCCTACTTTTCAGGCCAGTTCTACCTAGAGCCAGAGTTTGTGAGGAAGGGGAGACTCCCACCTCATCAGCTTCCTCTTCCCTCGGCTCTCCCACTACTCCTGAGTGAGTTTCCCTAATCCCCTTTAGATGACCAGCTTCCTGGCTTTCTCCCGAGGCTTCTAGATCAGCATCCTTCTGCTGAATTGCTTTTGTCTGAATGGGAATTTCGTGACAAGGGTCTATCTCTTCCTGGATCCTGGGTCTTGGGAACCCCTGGCAAGACACAGTGATACGGGCCTTCCCCTTGACCTTTTCTTTCAGAAGCTATTTAGCTGGGACCACCTTGAGTTCCACCCTCAGGCTGGGAGAGAGGGAACCGGCACCATGGGGCTTCCACCAGCATCTGGTTTGGGGCCTGGGCTTGCTCTGTTGCCTCCCCGATCCCAGGGGTCAGGTCTGGACCATAGGCTGGAGATAGGAAAGCCTGGTGGGGTGGGGAAGCTGGCAGGGAGGCACGTGCATGGGGTGCAGAGGAAGTCTGTGGTGGTCCCAGGAATAGGGACCAACGGGCGCTGTCCCCGCCCAGGGATTTGGGGGTCCCCGTGGTCCACACTTTCCCAAATTCTGCAGTTGGGCTGAGACTAATGCGTGTTCCTCGTTGGGCCAGACCTGGAAGGGCTGAGGCACAGGGCAAGCCTACGTCTGCTTCCTGCTGCCTGCTGTCCCCTCTAGAAGGCCTGGCCGTGGGCTGGTAGTGGCCATGACAGCCCCTAGGACTAGGAATCCAGCTTGGCTTGTCTCTGGAGGCAGCTCCCACCTGGAGCCCCTCTGCCAGCTTTTCTTTCTCTTCCCCCTGCTTTTTTCTGTTCTTCGCAACGAGCCCAGCCAGACAGCGGCTGGTCCGATAGCATCACGCCCTGGAGGGGTGAGGCAGGCAGCGGGGAGTTAACTCCGCACCACTGTTTGGCTTGGGAACAACACACGCCAGCTCCGGAAGCCAGCTGGAGGCTAGGAGGAAAGAAGGGATACAGAGGAGTCTGCGGAAGGGAGAGAGAAAGGACCAGGAGGAAGTGGACCCTGCCTGCCAGGGGCAAGGGCAGCTCCGAGGCCCTGAACCCCTGTTGAGGCTGACCTCGTGAGACAGTGGGGCCA
This sequence comes from Mustela nigripes, assembly GCF_022355385.1. NCBI lineage: Eukaryota > Metazoa > Chordata > Mammalia > Carnivora > Mustelidae > Mustela > Mustela nigripes. Next base: position 136,467,381 of record NC_081563.1, read on the forward strand.
GCATGCTGGCCTCCACCCCGGGGCTCAGCAGCCACAGTGCCCAGCCACCTCTCTGCTCTAGCCACCCACGGAGCCAACGATCAGTCTGATGGGCAGCAAAGGCTCCGACAGTCTCCTTAAAACGTTCATCTGGGGTCTGCTCCAAAACCAGACAGACTCAAGACATGGCCATAGGAAGGTCCTGGGAGATCACAGGGCTGGAGGTGTGTGGGTTCACTGTCCACTCCTGGGACCCGACACTGGGATTCCAACGACCTTGAAACAGAGGTTGAACTGTGCTCAGTGCCGCGTTCCCCACACCCAGAACAGCTCCTGCGCAGGGGAGCTGGCCGGGGGGTGCCTGGGAAGAACAGGAAGAAGATGAGGCCGGCCAGGACGAAGGAAGATGCAGCAGCAGGAGGATGCTTCTCTGGGCACCTTCAGAAAATGGGGTGCATAGCCTTCCGTGAAACAGGGCAACCTCCAGACCAGCCTCACTCCCCTTGTAGCTTCCCTGGGGAGAATGCAGAGGACAGAGGCAGAGGGGGATGAAATAAGTCTCCGGCCGGAAGGTAGCCAACAGGTCTCCCGAGAAGGACAGGAAGGGGACAGGGGCAGAAGGCCTCCGTGCACTCGCAGGGAGCACTGGGCACAGGGGCATACGGGTTAGGCACCCCCAGGATACAGGGGCAGCTCCCAGGGTTGGGCACTGAGCAATGTCCACATGATGTGAGACTCTCTGACACTTGCAAGGGTGGACCAGGAAACAGGAGGGCCTCCAACCAAACGATTTAAAACTCCCTGGAAGGGAGAAGACCCTGGAACAGGGAACAGCACAGCCGCGTGACCAGCAGCCGGAACAGGCACGCAGAGCGCCCTGTGTCTGTGGCCGCGGCTCCGGGACAGGTGTGCTTGCCGCGGCTCAGGCTCCCGGCTTCCTCATCTGCAGCACCGGGACCGCCACTCTGGCCTTGGTCCTCCTGCCTGCACCCCTCGGCAACCAGCAGACGACAGCCAGTGAAGCACGGAGCCCCACGCCCGTGGCCCCTTCTTTGAGGCCGCCACATCTTCCTAGGCCAGGCAGGAGGGCGGCGGAGGGCAGGCAGGGTGACCACAGCCCTTCTCCTGCTGCAATTCCAATCAGATCGGGCGGAGAGAACAGCTTTTCCCCAGTGATGCCAGTGTTCATTTTGTGGTCCAGGGAAAGAGTCCAAACTCCAAGAATTATCTGACCACAGCAGAGGCCTCACGGAGGCAAGCAGGAGGCAAGCTGGTGGCAAGCAGCCGAGTGCAAAGGCGCGTGCGTGCACACCCATGCCCCGGAACCCAGAGAAGCACCCGGTGTGCGCAAACCGGCCTCATACACGTGAGGGATTGTTCTGGTCACCAGCAGAGGCTACATATTAAAAGGAAATAAAAAGCCAGAAGCCATCGTGAATACACAGGTTGGCCCCCTGCGACACTGGTCAGCCTTCTCTCATTTCTTGGCGCTGTGACCCCCTTTCTAATTTCTCCTGACATTTGTTGCCTGCTAAATCAATTTGCTGCCTGGCAGGCAGATTAAGTCGGTTCTCCAGCCTGTCCCCTCTCCCAGGCGGGGCTCGGGTAGTGATTTTAAGAGATTGTCTCTTTATGCTGAAAATGCTCAAAAGTGGCTTTATTTCCTTTTGGCAAGAGAAAAGGTCACCCCAAGTTCCCAACCTTGTAATGCTGCCCGATTATCCCATGTCGCAGGGAGGGACGCCTGTTCTTTATCCCAAACCAGGGAAGGGAAAGCCGTATGCGCCGTGTCCCGGCATTTCTTCAATGCTTCCGTTTACAAGCTTCTAAAAGTATAGGTTCTTCAGCGAGGTAAACCACCTCAGGCCGAGGGGCCCCCTCAGAGGAGGGGGTGGACAGCCGCCTCCAGCCTCCCTGGGGGCAGGCAGGGGGTGGCCACTGTAAAGCCACAAGGGGTCAGTGGCACCGGCAGCCGGGGGCAAGACAACGGGTGGAGAACCCCCATTCCACGTGGGGTCAGGCCCTCCCCTTACCTGCTGCCTGGGACGCGGTGCCCTGTTGGCCTCCTCGTGTGTAAGATGAGAGGCGGGGGCTGGGTTGTCCTGCAAGGCATCTGCCAGCGTGACCGTCTGACACTCGTCAAGCAGAGATGGGTATTTTGGCTGTTCAGTCTGAACAGGGAGGGACAGTTGGCCCCCGAGGTAGACGCATGACCCGAGAGGGTACCGCTGTCTCTGGGCCCAGAAACCGCTGGAGGGCTCCCTGTCCAGATGTTGGCGTCTGGGCTTCCCTCGCTAGGAGGCACCACTGGGTGCCCCGCCCTCCGGAGCTGGCCCTGCAGACGGCAGCCGGCGCTCCGCAGGCCTTGGCAGGAGCAGGTGCGTCTCACCCCAAGAACCACACCGGATTCGGCAGGACTTAGGGCGTTTAGGCCCTTCTGTGGGGCCCCATGGGGGTTTAGGAAGAAGCCACCCGTGTGTCAGAGAGTATCGTCCTCTTGTGGTCTACAGCAGCTGTTGGTGGGCGTGGAGGCAGGGGATGTGGGCCCCAGTCGGTGACCTTGGCCGTGTCATGCTGGGTCTGCTGTCCCCTCTCTTTGCAACCTGGGACAAGGCCTGGATTTCAAGTTTCTTATAACAAAATGGCTCGTTAAAATTGAAACCTTACATCACTTACTTCCTAAATAGTATAGATATCTATACAACCAGAGCCGTTTTCTTTTGGTACATCAAATTTATTTTAAAAGGGTGGGGGAAGGCAGTTGAAATAGCATACAGAGAATTTCAGAAATTTTGGATTCTTCAGGTTCCTGTCTCTAACATCCCCACTCCCAAGATCATTCCCACGTTATCCTAAGGGCAAGGGTCCTATGGAAATATGGTGACTACATAGCCAGTGACTTAGAACCAGCCGGTACCAAAATATTCACAGCTAGGAGGCTCCAAAACTTAAAAACAGATAAAGATCATGTACTTGACTTCCCTAGGGTTACCATTTTGACTGGTTTGAACCACACCCTGCATTGGGTTCACAAGAAGATGATTCTGGAACCACATAGATCCAAGAGTATGTTTTAGTTCTAACTGAGAAACACAACCTAGATTTCCCAAAGGGATTCAGAGTCCTTTGGGGGTAGATTCAAGCCTTCTAGGCTGTGTCTGGATGATGCCAGACTCCCTTCCAGGTGAAGAACCCCAGGGTCCTCTCTTCAGAGAATTAGAAAATTCTTGCCGGACTCCTGGGTTTGGCTATTTTTTAGTTAAAGCCTGGTCCCCGGTATACGTCAGCTGCAGAAGGGGATGTTTCCGGAGTTAATTCCCTCCAGCGTCAGAGGCTCTGGTGTTCTTCGGATCCGACCTGGGACCGTCCGTCATCAAACATACAAACCTGGTGAGTGGCAAGGCTAAGCTGTACCTTGGAAACTGGGACAAGGCGTGGCTTGCCTTCTGAACCCCTGTCCAGGGACCCCAGTGGGACAAAGGGTGGGAATGGAGGTGAAACCAGCCGATTTGCCAGACCAAGACCTTCAAGTGCGAGATGGTATGAACTAAAAGTCATAATTAAAGGAGTACTTTTAGGTGAATTAAATTTTGTTGGAATCGGCTCTAAGCCGTAAATCAAGACGGATCTGTTTCATTTGCAAGTGGGAGCATCTATTTTCTTACAGAAAATGTAGCACGGGCCTTTAAAAGCATAGTCCTTCTAGGGGATTAAAATATTCTTTATGATGGCATTTATTAGTTGTTGCTGTGTTGTTTTTCCCCCACACCAATCTCGCTTCTCACCTCATTGCGTGCCAGGACAGGGGAGCGTAAGCATCCTGACAGGACAAAGCCTAGCCTAGTGGCTGCCACCCTCCCACAGGGGTGTTTTCAGTGACTCCCAAGGAAGGGACCCCGATCCAGGGGGCTCCCCTCCCTCCCTGTCCATGACTCTCGGGGGCAGGGGAGCCATAGTTCATTCAGACAGGCTTATAAAAATGATGTGATGGGAGAAGCAACCTAATGACTGGTACTTAACTTTGGCTCTAATTAATTTCGCGGACAGGCTGTCTTCAAGTTTACAAATGTTGTGTCTGAGTCAGAAAGTACACCAGAGAGAGAGCTGGTGGTAAATCATGTCCAAGATGCCAAAAAGTACAATTAAATTAAAATAACAGAAGCATGCCTTGCCAGAGCCCACGGGGAGGAATCCACACACACGTGCGGTGTACCTACTACGTGCAGGGCAGCATGGGAACCCGTGAATTACTTCCTTCTGACTCCTGAAGGCAAAGGCACACTTGGGAGAGCGTGAGCCCTGGAGGGGAAAGCCTGGGGACTTCCATTCTCTGTCCCCCCGCCCCGCCCCTCATCACTAGCTGGATTCCAGCACTAGACAGATGCCTGGAGCACACAACTCATGAGGGTCACAGATGGCAAGTGGGATGCACAACGTCTCAGGCTCGGACACGGCTGCCTGGTATGTCCCCGGCAAAGACAGGTCCACTGCCTGAGATGAGGCAGGCATGCCCCTGCCACCTTGAGAGAGCCCAACATGCAAACAGAACTCCATGCCCAAATACCCGGGGAGTAAGTTTTCACTTTCCTGGAGCGCTCAGCCATCATGGTTTCTATTTAACAGTCACTCCCCAGATCCATTAAAAAAACAAACAAACAAACAAATTATATATATATATATATATATATATATATATATATGATTTGCAAAAAAAGCTCAATTGCTCACAATTTCTCTATTGAGCAAAGTATTTTCAAACAAGTAATCCAGTTCAAACAACTGCTTGCCTTGCCGGCTAGACTGTCCACCCTAACACTTCCTCGCTTAACTTAACCCAAGGACAGCTGTTGGGGCTGCTGCACCGAACAGAAAAGATGGGCTGGTTCCTGATTTGGTTCCCAGATCATTCTTGGCTCTTCGGTCACCAACCATTAGCGGGCGGCGTCCTGAAAGGAGCATTTCTGCTGGCACTGCTGGTCTTCGATTCTCTAAGTGGGTCAGATAGAATAGGAAGGTCGTCGGGGATCAGGGGGCCACTTCGGCTCGCTGGCGCACAGTCTGCAAGGGACATCCTGCCCAGGGTGGGGTCCTCCTCATCTTCCTGCTCACACCTTCCTCCCCCGCCATCCTGGCTGGCCCCTGGCAACCGGACATTGCCATCTCTTTGGCATCTCTAGATCCTGTAGACGTCATTTATGAAAACCTCTGATGACCCATCAATTGCACTGACAACAAAGGGCATTCTATGTGTTTTACATGATTCCAGACTCTCTCTCTGTAGTTTGCAATCGCTTGGGACAGTCTGGGGTTTATTCCTGCTTTATCCCGGGACACTGCCTTGCTCGGTTTCATGGGTCTTATCAGCTGACACCTAAAAGCTGTTGTGTCCTCCACCCAAAACGGCATGGCAGAGGCACGGACATGAACACAGCGGGCGCCTGTCCTCATGAGCTCGTGTCGTAGAGAGCAGAGGCATCCGGAGGACGTGCACAGGTCTGGGGCCCTGGGTCTGGAGAAGAGCCACTTCTGAGATGGCGTGGAATTTCAAAGGACGGGGAGCCAGGAGGGTTCCTTGGGGGGGGGGGGTGCTGGGTTGGTCTTAAAGGACGGAAGGGTGGAAACCCCACCAGACAAGGAGGCCCGGGGAGGGGACGTGCCAGGCACACGTTAAATCACACGCAATTCTAAGCTCTCCTAGCCCCTCGGGAAGAGGACGGCCATTAGCTCACCAAGGGCTTGGGAACAGGCCAAGGGTTGGGTTCATTCTGCAGGAGAAACGGAGGATACTGAAGGGTTGGGAAAGGGGGTGATGCGAGCGGGCTAGGGGTGAGTTGGGGTCAGTGCAGAGAAGGCCTCAGATGGAATTGCTGGCGGCAGGGAGAATTTGCTGACAGGTCAGGTAAGGATGGTCTGATTCAGGGCAGCGCACCCAGGATGGGAGCAATGGGGCTGGAACCAGGAGACATTTCCCAAATAGAGTCCACGGGAGCACCCCGCGCTACCACCCCTGACCTGATGGGTTAAGGAAGGCAAAGAACAGTCCGCTATTGCCAGGACGCTGCACTGGGAGCCGGCCGGCTGCTGAAGACGTCGCCTGAGACCTGGGGTGGGAATTCCATTGGCAAAGCCCACGTTGGGAGCCCCGAGGGAACTGGCTCTCGGGGAAAGGGAGGTCATGAACCTGATTTCTGCATGGCTGCTTGGCAGGTGGGCAACCTCGCAGAAGCTCGGGACCCACGCTGAAGGAGAGCCCGCAGGAGCAGGTGCGCAGGAAGGAGAGGCCGCAGGAGCAGGTGCAGGACCCAGGGAGCGGGGCTGCGGGAGCGGAGGGGAAGAGGGAGCAGACCGGCCCAGGACAGCTGTGCTCCGGCTGCTTTCTCCTCCGAGGAGTCTGGAAAAGAGGAGGCGCACACACCGGGAGGCCCAGAGGACCCCAGCACAGGCACGCAGGGAAGCCCGAGAGGACTGAACAGGACACGGGAAGGATGTGGTTCTTCCCAGGAGTCCCCAGCCCTGGAGGGTGAGCAGGTTCGGGGCCAGGGGCAGCTCACGGGTGGGGCCGCAGTGCCTGGACGTCCGCCTCCCCCCCAACAGCGACACAGAGGCAGCCGGATGCAGCGGCAGCTTGACCTCTGACGTCAAACTGGGGTAATACTATTGCCTTTGTCCCACGCTCCTGCCCTAACTGGAATGAACTGCCCCATCTCCATCTCCCCACCTAGTGAGGGCTCCCAGCAGCCAGGTGTCTGTCCCTGCCTCCATCCCGCACTGCCTGGGACACACACAGCCGCAGGGGAACGGACAGAAGGTTCCGGGACAGGCCCTCTCCACCCCTCATTGGCTGGCCCTACCACGCCCAGGGCTCCGGCTCCATCCGTCCCTCCCCGGCAACTCTTCTCAAGCGGCCCGTTTGCAAAGTTAGAGCTCCCATTCGCCTCACTTAAAGTACACAGGAAAAGGGACCCCGTTAACCTCAGCTGGAGTGGCTTCCGACTTCTCTAAAAGCCAGATTTCACATTTGAGGGAAATTACCTCCGTACCTGCCGTGGGCCACTGTTACTTGACTCGGAGTATAATTTCACGGCATTAGCAAAAATGATCCCTTTTGCAGCTCTGTAAATGTTCTTGGCCCATAAAACAGTCTTGACCTTCAGAGAGACAGACATTTCACGGGCGCCCTTCACCTGAGATCCTCCCAGGGCAGGGAGAATCCGTGGGGCTGCGGGCACCCTGCTGTCCCCATCAGCGACCCTCTGGCTCTCACTGGGGCACTAGCCCGAAGCCGTGCGGGCTTCCGTGCTCATAGTGATGGCCTTTTGTTTTTGCACGTTCTTAGGCAGTTGGGTGTCTTCCTGGGGCAGGTGCTGAGGCCCAGGTAACCCCCATCTCTCCTGAGGCCCGGGGCCCCGGGGGCTCGCTGGCAAGGGGAGCTGCCCTATGTCAGGGGTTCTCCGTGGCAGCCTTTGTCCATTTAGAGAGATTTCGGATCTTCGTAACCGAAGGAAAACCATGGAGAGAAGCCAGTGAGGATGAGGAGGGGAGGGAACGGACCTCAGCCCCACAGGAGGGCCCCCAGGACAGGTCTGGGAGGTCTGGTGGCGAGTGGAGGGTCCCCAGGAGCACAAGCTGGCCGCGGGGAGGGCGCCTAGAGCAGGCCGGGCGGCGGCCCAGGCCTTTGGCCGTCCCCGCCAGGAGCTAATGCAAGGCATAAATCATCTGTCAGCTTACCGAGTGACTTTCAAAGTTGTTGGAATGGAATAATTAAAAGAAATGGATGTCGTAAGAGAAAGCCATGTCTGCCATCGCAAGGTTTGCCTTCCTGACAGCTTGCTGCCACACAGGTCGCTGTCCCCGCAAGGCGCTCTGCTTGACACGGTCCCGCCGCACCCTCCCCAGCACCCACCCGGGAGCCCGCGGGCCGTGCTTTCTGTAGGCAAGGGGCCAGAAGTTTGCGAGGGAGCCTCTCGCGGCTCCTCGACTCACCACGGCCGGTGACAGAACCAGCCTGGCCCAGGTGATCAGTGACAAACCGCTGAGGAGACCTCACCAACCCCATCACGGGTCCTTTTTGTCACCTTGTCTTGCAGAGACAAAGAAAGGAAGTCCATCCGGTCTACCAGCTCCCTGCCGAGCAGTTGCTGGGCGGGAGCCCCAGTGCTGGGAAGGGTGTCTGTCCCCGGACGGAGCAGGTTCCTGTCCGAAGTGGGAGCTAAGGTGAAGGCAACGGGCCCCAGGGTAGAACGGAAAGAGGCCTTCTCTGTCTGAGGCCCCAGCCAGCCTCACCCCCCCTTCCACGTGAAGAGAGAGTGGCCATGTGAAGGTCTGCATCGTAAACATTTGTTGGCCACTGAGCTGTACACCAGGCCCTGATGTGGCTCCCTTTTGGCCCTTTCATCATAGAGCAAGCCCCCTGACTTCGCTTCTCTCATTAAGCCTCCATGTGCAGATGGGGAAACTGAGGTGCAGGGAATTAAGTAACTAGGCCAAGATCCTACCACCCAAGTCCAAACTTGCTCTGAAGGAAGGGTCCTAGGAGATCACAAGGGGGCAACAGAACGAACACTCTAGCAAAGCTGACCCACAGATGGGTAAGGATGAGCCAGAAGAAGAGCGTGTCCAGCAGGAGGCCCACGTTGGTGCTGAGGTCATCCCGGGTCTGAGCCTGGAGTGGCCCTTTCCAGCGGAGGGGCCCTGAGCCAGTTAGTTAACCTCTCAGTCAGCATCTGTAGCTGTGCGTAGGATCGGGGACTGTCCACATCGTGCCTGGCATCCAGTTGGGCCGTGGTGAGGCCAGCCGCTGGGCTGAGTGCCGCCATCTTGGCATGAAGATGACCCCATCTTCCCCAAGCCCAAGGACAGGGATCTTCAGCCTCTTCTCTCATGGGTTTGCAAGTGGCAGAAGCACTTGGAGGGCATCTGGGGCCCACCCTGGCCCCTGAAGACCACCTCGCTCAGACACGAAGGCCCACCTCATGCCGGGAAGGGCGGGGGTGTCCCTTTCTTCCCTTACTCTGCTCACACTGCGGCGTGCTCAGCTAAGTGCCTTCTGGAAAGCTCCAGAGTTTCTCACTGAGGGTCAGGTTTCACTTGGGTCTGGTGTCTCTGAACTACATCCACCTAGTTTCAGCCCAGTGCAGGCTCGTCCGAGGTCTACACGGCTCAGCGACAGGCTTTTTCTTCCATAGTTATTTCTGTTTCAAACATGGTTGCCGGGTTCATGGGGACTCTCTGCTCCGGCCTCAACTTCGGCTCACGCGTTACCAGTCCCTCGCCTCCTGAATCATGGCCAAAAAAATGGCCACTGGGGAGTCCCATCTGTTTTTGGTCTGCGTTTGTACAAATGTCTGTTGCATCCCGGTAAGGGTGTCTGTGTGTCCCGGGCCGGCGTGGTGATGGGCCATGGGAATCACGGTCCGCCTCAAACAAACGTAACACGGTGGGCGCCTTCTGGGGTCGCTGGCACGCTGCAGGCGTTAGCGTCGAATCCGCTGATCCTCAGGGCAGATGCTCGGAAAAGCAGGTCCGTCTAAAGAGGAAAGCCTTTCCCATTTGTGTTGGCTCCTGTCTGCGACTTGTCAGGGTCCGGGGTTGAACTCCACTGAATGCCTCACTCAGGAAAGATCGGACACTCGACAGACCACATATTTATCTCTCTCTGGGTCTGGTCGATGTGTTCCAAAGCTCAAGCCATTATGGAAAACAGGCTTGGAAAAATGCATATTCCCCCCAACATCTCAGATGAACAAGCTGGCCCTTTAGCAAATATCCCATTGTCCCAGCTGCGGGGACACCTCCATAATGCCCCCCGTTCATGGGCGCGCATAAAAGATTCCCTATGCTTCCTATATGCGCCCATGACCTCATCTTTCCTGCTCAGTCCACTTGCTCTCAATGGACCCAGTCACAAGCCCGATCTGTTTGACGCCACTGTTTCCTAGTGGACCATCTGTTGATGGCAGTTCGCACACAAGCCCCGCTTTGCCGGCACGAGCACCTCCGTGCCGGCGCCACCGGCCGCCCTGTTCCTCCCGAGCCTCTTCCCTTCCCTGCCTCGCCCCTCCTCATCCCGGGAGCAGACTCGGCGGCCCGGGCAGTGCCCTGTGGGAGCCGTCGGGAGACAGTCATAAACCCAGCTCTGTTCTCCGGCAGTTTCAGGCGCAGCCGGGCCCAGACCCGCCTTTTCTTCCTTAAAGGTCACAAAATCTAATTAGAACCATCGCTAACTGTATATTCTCGTTGTCGGTAAGCCTTAAATAATAAAAATCAGACCAAATGAGACTAATCAAGGGAGATGGAAAATCGATGTCATATTTGTTGCAAGTAATTTCCTTTTAGAAGAGAAAAGGCTCTTAGGGGTGGTGTGTGGATTTAAAAGATGTTTACAGTTGCAACGAGACGTCGGAACATCAAAGTCAACCCCAAACGGAATTTCGCTGGATGATCTCTCTCTTTATTCCCGGAAAAGCCAGTGCTGTTTGGTAGAAAGGCTAAAACGGGGTGACAGGCTTTCTTGGGTCTGCTTTAAGTAGTTCTGGCTTTGCCAAAATATATATATATATAAAAGCGATCCCTTAAGAGAGGAGCAAAAAGCAAGTCATACTTGGAATTCTTTTCGCTTTCTTCCATATTTTTCTCGTAATTACTTTTGACTAAACGCACACGTAGGGAAAGAAAAAAGAGCACAACAGAGACAAGCAAACAAGGCGTAGCAAAGAAAAGGATTAAAACAGCTCGTCCAGTCATTTATTTTTGCCTGAAATAGCCCAAAGATAGTGGCTGACAAGCCCAGGTAAGCGCCTCTCTTCTCTGCTGGGTTCTCTGTGTGTCCCTAACAATAGGAGTCATTTGTACCAAGACGACCAGTTGACCTGCTTCCCCATGAGTCCTCCACTTTTCCCCAAGAGCTGGAAGGGAGCCCTCTTAGAGGGAAGGTGCCATCAGTGTCACACCCGGATCACAAGGGAACACGCACCCAGCTCCCACCGTGGCAGACCTCTAGAGCAATGGTGGTTCTTTTTATAATTAGAAATTCCCCAATGGGATCTAAATACACTGAGGCTGAAGTTCTGTTCTTGGCAGACTTCTGCAAAGTCTGATCTCCTGCGTGTGGACCCAGTCATGCACACACGTTTCTGCTGTGCCCATCATGAGGCGGGGGGGCACGCTCACCCATTGTCCCTCAAACTCCTTATGCCGTGGACATACGTCCTGAAGTCCAGTCCAGAGAAAAGTCACCTGGAAAGCTGTTTTGGGCTTTGGCCAATTAGTTGTCTTTCATTTCTGCCTCAGTTCCTCCAGCTGGTTCTTCTTCCTCACTGTTGACCTCAGAGAGGCCGTGGCTACCACCTTGGATCACTTAGAAACATGTCTGTGAGAAGCTTGCCATGCCCGCCCCCGCTGCGCCTTTGTCCACAGACCTCATGACCAGTCCCGCCCTGCCTGAGACATGTTTGATATGTCAATGACATGGTGGGCACATCGTTTTGTGCGTGAGATTTCCTCCCTTCTAGCACATTCTAAAGCACAGGCGAGTGGGTTTACCTTCTTCCCTAACTGGATTTGAATTATGTATAAGTATTGATATTTCACATTCGACCCCTGTGGCCTCCTGTTTCCCTTTACTGTCTGTCCACCTCGTTAGCTATGGAATTTCCAAACCCCAGTCTCTGCTGCGTTTGCTCAGAGCCGCCGCACACACATCCGTCATGGCGGGACAGCGCACGGCCCCCACTTGGTGGAGGGGGACCTGCTCCTCCACCATCCCCAAGGGCACATGCTCATCTTCTCACTTCTAATAGCCCCAGAGGGGAGGCAAGCATGAGCCATCCGTCTGCCTCCTTGCCACATCCTTGTGTGAAATGACAAGCATTTCCCAGAGCCTGGGCGCTGAGGTGAACCACTTGACCCAACAGGCCCCCAGTACTGGGTCTTCCAAAGGGCTCTGCCCCAGGTGGCTATGAACATTCCCTGCCTCGCTCAGAAGATGCTTCGCCCAAGGCGGCCACCATACTTCATCTTGAGCGTCTTCCATCATGCTGAGATCACCTCAGTAGGTGATCCCCAAAAGCTCTTGGCCATTACTACCCTGGACCAGGTTGTGGTCACTCAGAAAGGGACTGGAGTAAAATTCGCTCTTGGACTGAAGAAATTAGAATCAACACAACCAAGCTTAGGAACCACCCTCCCCCTGCCTCACGAAATTAGTCATTTGGACAAATGAGTTCATGCAAATAAAACTTGGAAAGGAGATATACAAACACCCTAAAATAATATGCTGTTTTCAAGGGTGTGCTAGTCTGCCTGCCGTGTAAGTTGGCAAGCTCTTCTTTTCTTTGCTTCAAGAAAATTCCCAGGGAGCTTTCACTGGGCACTACTTTGGAAGACCAGTTCTGATGGTTTCATGGACTTGAGAGTACTAAAATGGAATATTTTTTCTTAAAAGCACCATAATTCAGACTTGTCACTAATTCAGACAGTGTGTCCCCCAATTAGGAAGGTTAAACCATGCATCACACTCTGCATATAAATTGCCAGATAAAACAGAATCATCTTAGTGGTTGGTAGCCAAGAGATGACATTATTTTCTTCAACTTGTTCAACCGAAGGAAAGAGAAAATCCAGGCCAATTTAAAAGTAACAACTTTTGAGAGATATTTTATTTATTTCGTGACCAATAAAAAATGAAACGCCTTTCTTCTTCAGTCACCTGGCCCTTTGGGGAAATCGTGTTTCTGAAAAACCTCAGAACTGAAAGGCAGAAAATGTTATTTAAGTAACCCCCAGATTTCCAGAGAGCCAGGGCTCGACCGGAAAGAACACTTGTGGACCAGGGGTGGTTTTATTTTGCAGATGGGGAGCGGTCCCCGCTGTGACTTCAGGTTGGGAGCAGAATTTCAGCTCAAGTCTTGAGATGCGTCAGACAAAAGGGCACTTTCATTATTCCAGTTCTAAAGGGAGAAATCCATGTTCTTGTTGGCTCCTGGAGGGGCCTGGGGGTTGAAGGCTGGTGGCGGACAGATCAGTGTGACGTCCCTGTTTCAAGACCCCTGGGGGCAGGTCACCTTTGACGCAAACCTTTCTCGCGGCTTCCTCTGCGGCCAGGCGGCCCACACTCATCGCCAAGTCGTCAGGGCTCCTGCGGGCTCGCTGCTGAGGGCAATTTTCTTTTGCTTTGCTTTGATTTTCTCCATCCTGGCAATTGAAGACAAACAGAGAAAGCCATTTTCTTCTCCACCAGTCAAAACACCTTTGCCATTTTGTCAGTTTCTGTGCTTGCCTTTTCCCCTAATCCTGCGGCAGGGCAAGAGATGGCCAGAGTCCGGCTGCCAAGTTCCCTGTCACTAAAAAGAGCCCCATAACCCCCATTACCAACAGCCAACATCTCTTGCACCCACGTGGACAGGATGCTGTTCTAGGGCCTGTCCAGGGTGGGTGGTGAGAGAACCGAGAGGGCCAGTCTGCTCTTGGCTCGAGAGGACGGGGTTTGGGCACCTCAGATGGGGAGGCAGGTCCAGGGTTGGAGAATCTTCATGAGCTTAGACAGTTTGGGAATCACTAAAGGCAGCAACAAAGGAGTGCCCCTGCCCCCAACGCCGGTCATGGACATGCTCTGGCTTTTCCAATATTATCTAATGTTTAAAGTTAATTAAAGTCAATTTACCTTTTAAACTTAGCCTCATCCCAAGAAATAATCCTTGAAACCACTCACGGGATGGTCTAGATAGTCCCCCCTTAATATGCATTAAGATAATTAATCTAACATTTAAGCAAAAAACATGCTCGTGCGTGTACCGCCCGGGGCTGCGCGGGCGTCATAGAACGTCGGAGAACAGAGCACGGCCTTGGCCATGGTCTTGGCCAACTAGAGGAGAGGTAGCTCCTTTTAGCACAGGATGGCTTGGACTCGGGTTCGGACACAGGGAAGCAAGTGGCCTTTGGGGGACATTGAGTTTATCCGGAGCAGGGAGTCTGTGTCATCGAAGGCTCAAAGCATCACCTTCTCATCTAAGAATTACATCAGGTGACAGGTCATCCAGGGGAAACTCGTACTCCCATCACGCTCAAGAGCCTCTCTTTGTTTTCCGAGCCAGGAGAATCAGCCCTGCGGTTTCTGCCACCTCCGTCCACTGACTGACCCACACTTACAGCTCATTAACGCCCCACACTCTGGACACCGGCACATTCCCAGTCTCACTACCCAGTAAGACGTGGTGACATTCAGAAATAAGAGAAAGAAAGCAAAAAGGGGGACGTCTGATTCGAAGAAAGAAAGAAGCAAGAAGAACACGGCAGACGGTTCGGAAGAGGTGAGCTCCCGGGTGGAGAAGGACAAGTCCACGTCACGGGTTCACGGCGTCCAGCTGGGACTCGATCTTCTTCCCAGGGTTCCAATGCCTCACCCAAAGATGGCCCGAACAGCCCAGCATCCCTACGTGTGCAAAAAAATAAATGGAAGGAATCATCTTTGTGCCTAAGTAACGTCTTCATGATAACATCTTTGTTGGTAAAATGTCACTATCGGTTTTTGCATCAAAATTCAAGATGAGTTGCGTCGATCATTCCTCTAACAAGACAGGTCTAGCAGGCTGCTCGAAAGGAAGCTTTCTCCTCCCCCTCTCTTGCCAAAGAGCATAAACCTGCAGAGCAGAAGGACCAAGTTTAGCCCCACACATTGAGGACAGAACGCTCTGCAAACTGTGGGAACTCTGCAGAGGACCCGATACTTACCAAGACGCAGGAGGCCTGGCTGTGCGGGGCAGGGTCTCGGGGGGAAAGGCTATGGAGTTGGGACGGACACAGTTTGCTGGGGGGCATATCTGAGTTCCGGAATATTGGCCCACAGCGCCCCCACGGAGGGTGTAATCCCCTCAAAACGGGCTCTGCCCCTTCCCTTCCGCACAGGGTTAAAGCCCAGGGTGGGGTCCTGAGTCTGGGCTGTTGGCTTCCATCGGCGAAGGAGAACAGGCCCCGGGCTGTTGAGTGACCGTTAGGTACCAGATCAAGAACCTGTCACTGTCAGGCTCTCGGGCAAGCCGGCCGAGCAGACACTTACACGAGGCTGCAAGCCTAGGGCCGGGGCAGGCAGGAGTTGCCGAAAGTCGTGCTGCATCTGTGGACCTTGGCGGGGCCGAGCTGGTTCCGCCCGGAAGTCAGACAGCCTCTCCTTTCCACTCTCGGCTGCACTTGTCCCCCTCCAACCCGGCCGCAGAGCAATGGCCACTCCCCCAAAGGCTGGCAGAGACAATGGCCAGCCCTTTGCTCTTGCTCTCTCCTAACCGATACCGGGTTCGTAGCGCCCAAGATCTCGTGGCGCCTCGCCATTTGAGGCCCCAAGGAGATAAGAGAACTGAGCTCCAGACTCGGGAGGAAGTGGTCCTCCTGCAAAGGTCCTGGGAGGAAGGGCTGGGGTCGGTCACGCTCAGCATCGAGCCAGCGGAGCTGACCCCTGGCCGGTGACCCACTGCAGGGGGCCCTCCTCTGTCCAGGGGAGCGGTGGGGTCTGATCTGGGGCTCCTGTGCTCCCTAAAGGGTTGGGATCCTTGGGCTAGGATCCCTTCTTGTCCCTTTGAACCCCTGACATCAGATGTCTTTATCCTTGGTTTTGGGGTCCCTAAGGCTGAGGCTTGGGTGGTCTCCTGCTCAGCCACCCCGGAGAGGGGACAATCGCTCTGGAAGATGTGTCCCTGGATTAGCAGGCGGCAAAATGCATGGCATCCCAGAGAATCGCCCCCCTTCCTTTCCCAGGGATTCATGGGGTACGTCCTTGGGGGCGGCCGCATGGAAGACGGAAGGAACCCTTGTGGCCCGTGGCCCGTGAGGCTCTATATGAGCAGAGCCGTCTCCTTCAGGCAAAGCCAGCTCAGCCTGTCTGGGGGCTCTGCTGGTCTTCGCTCCCCTTCCTGCCCAAATGGGGACGGTCTCGGGGGACACGGAGACGAGGCCCTCCACCTGCGCCTCCCGGGAGTCCTGGTCCACCTCCTTCCTCAAGCCCATGCGGTGACTTGTGCCAAAAGCTGCCCGGCCTGCCCTGGGGGGTAAACAGCGGGGTGATGGGCAGGGGTGATGGGCAGGGGTGATGGGCAGGGGTGATGGGCAGGGGAGGGACAAGTAAGCCGCGGCCTTGAGAACCTTCCATCACGGCAGCGGGCCGGGGAGCGTGGACCTGCCCTCCGTGGCCCCAGCCCAAAGCCCCGGAGCTCGGGAGGGAGGAGGGACATGTTCTCCCTTATTTTCTTAACAAACGGAGGGAGAGAGGGTAGATGGGGGAGCCCGACCCAGGCTGTCACTCAGAGGCAGGAGTTCAAACAAACACGTTTCTCCTTTTCCTTCATTCATAAAAGGAAGCCAGTTAAAGCAGCAGCCGGGCAGAACCCCGGGCGCCGCCCTCGCTAAACAGGCCTTGAGCCCGGAAATTAGCGGGATGGCTGGAGGGGTGCAGACTATGGGGGCATGGCTGGTGGGGACCCGGAATGTCCCCGAAGCCCGGAGGCGCTCGGCAGCAGGGCATGCCTGCCCTTGACCTGACCTTGGGTGTCAGGGCGAAGACTCTGAGGTTGTGCTTTCTGGGTCCTGGGTTCTCCCTGGAGAGAACAAACATGTCCCGATTTTGATGAGGGCTTCCCTTGATGTCCCTTAGAAGGAGAGTTGGGTGACAGGCGTGTGTGGCGCGTGACCTCAGGCTGCGTCCTGGCCCGAATGCCAGCGATCGTGGCCTAGCTGTCACCAGCAGTCTAGGAACAACCGCGTTAGACTGTGGACCCGGGTATCAGACAAGGCTGGGGATCAGAGCTGGTTTTCGGAGGGTGCGCCAGCGGTCACAGGGTCTCGGAGGAGAACGCCTTGGAGCCTGCTCCTTTCCTTCCGGGGATCTCACGAACACAGACCCGCGGGCACAAACGCAGATGAAGCAACATGGCGGAAGACACTGCTGTCAATCTAGGGCCGGGGGTGGGAGTGACCCCTGTTCTATTCTTTCAACTTTTCTATGCGTTTGGCCTTATTTTCCTTTTTTTTTTTTTTTTTTAAGATTTTATTTTATTTAATTGGCAGAGAGAGACACAGCGAGAGAGGGAACACAAGCAGGGGGTGTAGGAGAGGGAGAAGCAGGCTCCCCGCTGAGCAGGGCCCTGGGATCATTACCTGAGCCAAAGGCAGATGCTCAATGACTGAGCCACCCAGGCTCTGTCTGATTTTCCTAATAAACCACGTGAGCTGTGCGTTAGCTGTTCCCCGGGTCCACACCTGTGCTGAGCTGGTGAACATTCTTGGGGGGGGTGGTTTCACCCAAGTGGGACCCTTGTATGAGGGGTCCCTGCCGCAACCATGCATCAGCCAGTGGCTGGGGACAAGAAATGCACCCAGGGACCCACACCTACTGTTTGCAGCAGAGAAGGTGGGAAGGACTTGCCAGCTCTTCGTCTGCAAGCCGTGTCCCAGCTTCCCCGGCCAGCGCCTTCTCCCCTCACCCCTGCCGTCAGGGCGCCGAGGACGCTCATCACCCCAGAGCGAATCATGGTCCTTCCCAAGGACGTGATGAGAAGCTAACCCAGAGGCCACAAGAGACTCTTGGGTGTCAAGAGAGACTGAGCAAAAGACGTGGAGGGGCCATGAGCCAGTCAGTGCCTTTCTCTTCGCCCGTCTCAGTGTGCTCATCCGCAAAGCCGCCCCGTCGACCCCGGAGACTCCTTCCCACTCCCCCGACCCATGGTTTATCTGGGAAGAGCTGTTGGCCATTAGGAGGAGGGAGTCCTAAGACGTATTACAGTAAGGGACACGGCAGTGTCGCTGCCCACAGAGATGCAGTAAGACAGATTGTAATATGAATGTCACCATTACAGTAAAAGCTGGTGTATTTGACAGGCGATCGCTCAGTAGTTCCAGACCAAGGAGGGCCAGCGTTCTGAGGGGTGACCCGAGGCTTCGAGACCTCCAAAGAATGACCCCATTATGCTGAGTGGAGTCCTGCTGGGCAGCTCAGTCGGATGTCGTGCACGGGGCATGGCAGGTCAGACAAGGGACCGGTGCGAGGCGTCTGGACCCGGGAGCCCAGCGTCTGCTGGAGCAGCTGACAGGGCTGGGCTGGCCCCTGACTTCTCTGTCTCTATCACATGGAAACCTGAAGTCTTACCGACCCAAGACAGGAGCAGGGAGGGAGGCACCAAATGGTCTCCTCCAGTCTCTTCCACTTTGCAGACCCATGACCTCACCAGCCTTCTGTCTGCAGGATTAATCTACTTTGTTCCACATTACTCAAATGGGACTGCACTTTGAAATACCCCAGGCTGACAGGGCGCGCTCTAGGACGGCGAGCAAACAGCAGATTCACTGGCACATCGTCCCGGGTTATTAGCTGGATCAGAAAGCATCCTTTCTCCTGTGTTTCCTTCTCCCTCTCGGTTTCCTTTAAGTGCACGGCTCTGCAACATCAAAGGCGACTCCCCGGGCACAGGCCGCATCAAGCATGACCTGTGGGGGATCGCTTTACATCTGTCCACCTTCGGTAAACATGTCTTTGAAAAAGGCCTTTTAGGATGACTGTTGGTTTTGGCAGTACCTTTTTTAGGGTATTAAGACAGTCAGGCTCGGAAAACAAAGAGCAGCCTTGAAAGAAGGACGATCCCTTGCCGGCAGGAAAATCTTCCCAGCAACCGCCAATCCCCGGCAAGCCGCGAGGCGGTCCAAAGGCAGGAGCATGAACCTCGCGGGCTTCGGGAGAAGGCGGCTTCCACGCAGCACGGAATATCCCAAGGCCAGCGGGTGCCCAGCCACCGAGATGTTGATCCACGTCGTTCCGACAGGAAACACCAGGCACAGCAGGAAGGGGAAGGGTACCAAACACCAGCCCCTTGCACCACGTCCAAACAGGATCTGGATGATCGACGGGGGAAGAGAAAAGTAGGGATGATGTCCCTTGACAGACACAAACATACCCCGCCCCCAGGTCATCGGTGTATCGGGGAGGGGAGAGAGATGCTGTGAGCAACAGAGCCCCAGGGACCCAGGACGGCGCCCCATAGATAGGAAGTTCTGTGAGCCCGGGACTCTCGGCAAGTCAGGCTTCCGGACATCTGACCTACCTTCGGTGAAATTCTCGGGTTTTAGGTGTGTATTTCTTCGACTTTGGGCCAAGGCGCACCATCCTGTTGCCACCACAGCGGTCCAGACATGAAATATCTCTGTCATCCTCGAAAGTTTCCGGTGCCCTTTCTAGCTGGTGCACGCCCCCACCCCCCACACACACACCTGCAGGCAGCCAGGGACTACTTTCTGTCCCTGTAGCATTGCCTTCCCCCAAATATCATGTAAATGGCACCGTTCTGTGTCTGGCATAATGCCGGGGAGGGGCTGCCGGCATAATGCCGGGGAGGGGCTGCAGTGCACGTGGGGTTCAGTCCTGCCCCTCGCGGACTGACACTCCACTCCAGCCAGGCACGTGCCCCAGTCTGTCTGCTCGCTCCTTAATGGGGCCTCTGGGGTCCTCCGGGTTCCCAGGGGGTGTGAGTAAACGTTCATAAACGTTCACATGCGGGTTTTTGCATGGAACTATGTTTCCATTTCATTGGGGTAAAGGCTGGGATAGGCCGGTGGGGCAGATGGGGAGAGAGCGTTTCATGCTATAAGGAAGCACCAAGCGTCTTCCGAAGTGGGTCTACCATTTTGCCTTTCCGACAGCAACGGTGGAGGCTCCTGTTGCTCTGCGATCCTTCCAGCACTTGGGATTGAGTTTTTGGGTGGTTTTGGTTTTCTACATCTTAGCTGTTCTAATGAGTGTGTAGTGGCATCTCACTCTAATTTTTAATTTGAATTTCCCTAATGACTAATGATGTTGAGCATCTTTTCTAAATGTGCTTATTGTCTTGTTGTCTTTTTTGATTAAGAGTCTGTTCAGATCTTTTGCCCATTTAAAAAATTGTGTTGTTTCCTTCTCGAGCTATAAAAATTCTGTATAAATTCTGGATTTATATGACCCCTTTATCGGCCATGTAAATCTTTTCTCCCTGTCTGTGACCTCTCTCTTCATGATCTTAACGGGGTCTTTTCAAGAACAGAAGTTCCTATATTTTGATGAAATCTAATTGATCAATTTGTTTTTATTAAGGCTCATATTTTTTGTCTTATTTTTAAAAATCTTTCTCCAACCCCAGGTCACAAAGAGTTTCTCCAACTTTTTTTTTCATAGCAGTTTTATAGTTTGGGGTGTTTTTTACAAGGAGGTCTATAATCCATTTCAAGTTAATTTTTCTCTCCTTCTGTATGTGATATGAAGTATGTGTAAAGGTGTTGGTGTGTGTGCGCTTCAGGGGTGGGAGGGGTTTGGGGCCATTATCCAGCTTCTTGCAAAAAAGCTGGATATTTTCTAGATGAACTGAGAGGGCAGACTCCTGAAGGAAGGCTAAAGGCACCCACTTTTGGGTAGGCGAGTGCAAACTCACAAAATTCAAACCTCAGAAGGCCTTTATTTGAGATGATATTTGACCATCTTATTCGCAAATCAGCCATCCACCTTTTATTTAGTATCTAGCTCAGTCTCTGGATTTTAAATCATCTCTTGAAAGTCCTACCCACCCCCAACACCCCCATCGGAATCATGCTTGTGAATTAAAATTCTCTCCGACGCAAGCATTTTTTAATTAGATGGAGCCCTTGGAACCTGGTAACTATATTTCTTCCCTGAGTCCTGTCCGGGTGATTACGAGATGATGAAATGGAGACACATCAGAACGAAGACTGGCAGAGAAGGAGACTGGGAACGGCACTTGGCATGTCCTGGGCTCCCAGCTTCCTGCCGAGCCTCAAGTTCTGAGAGCAAAGAGGCACTCAGACAGCCCCGGTGCTCACCCCGAGTAACAACTTGGCATCCAGCTTCTTGGCAAAGTCTGGAAGACACAACCACTTAATGGGATTTGGATGTATTTCTGTACCCGAGGTTCTCCATGGGTAATCTGCAAAGGAAGGAGCAATTTTCTTTTTGTCTTCATTATTTTTCTAAAGATCATTGAGTCTATGTTCTGTTAACGCTTCCTTCAAACCATAGGGAACGTCTACGAAGTCAGATGAGATGTCAAGGTCAAGAGAAGGACATTTTTTTTTTTCTTAAGCCAGTTGAGAGGATGCTGGGAACCTTTTCAGAGCCCTGACAAGTGACTTGCCGGGGGAGCCCGGGGGAGCCCGGACCGGCTCTGCCTCGTGGTGTTTGGGCCACTTCTCCAGGACACCTATCTCCCCCAGGGGCCCTTCGTCCGGGTCCACAGCTGGCAGAGCCTGGTGGCCTGGGTGACGGGCAGCAGAGGCTGGCAAGGCTGAAGGGAAGAGCGAGAGGGAGAACCGAGCGGGGAAGAGAGGAACCCCAAGAAGGGAAGGAGAGAAAGAACGGAGAGTCTGGGGAAGGCCCGGAGAGGGGCGACGGACGGAAGAACGGGGCGGGCGGGAGGCGGAGAGAAGGGAAGCCAGGGCAGCCCCGGGAGGAAACAGGGCGGGGGCCCAGACAGGGTCGTAGGAGACGCAGTCCTGAAGGGAACTCCTCCGTAGGCTCAGCAACTCGCCTCTAAGCGGAGAACAGAGTTTTCCACTCGACTCAGGACAAGACAATCCCAGGGAAAGGCTCCCAGGTCCCAGTCGGCAGACCACGGGCCCCTTTGGCCTGCGCGGCCAGGGGCCGTTAACACTGGTCGGGAAGTAGCCAAGTCTTTGTCCCCCGGCGTCCGCGGCGCTGGGGCCTCCGGCCGGCCCATCCCGGTGGGCCCGCGGCCGGGACGGATGGGAAGCGGCCGTGTGCGTCCAGGTGAGGCGCTGCTTCCGTCTCCCGCCTCGCTCATCGGAGTTTGCGTTTTGGGGCAGAATCACACCCGCTGCTCCTCTCAAAGCAAGCCTGGCTGGCTTGGTGGGGCCTGACTCTGTCACCGCAGCCGGACCGCCTTCACCAGGAAGCCCCGGGGTTGGGCCAAATGACTTCCAAAGCCCTGTCGTTCCTCAGTGTGGTGACTCTTTCAGAGAAAGGAGCTGAGACGCGGGAGCCCAAGCGGCCCCACCTCCGGGAGCCCGACACGCCGGGGGCAAAGTCAGCCTCCCCCCTCCCCGCAGGGGCCGCTGGGTGGGCAGGTGGTGTGGCTCACCTTTGCAGAAAGCGGGAAGCAGCCCCAGACACAGAAAATACTGGAAGGTCATAAGACTGACGAGAAAAAGCAGTTTCTGGGCCAAACCTCAGCAATTGCTTTTCTCCACTGAAGATTCAACAAATGAATCCGCCGAGGAGAAGGGGTGGGGGAGGAGAAGTCCACGCGCCACCCTGGGGCCTTGAGGGCGGCCACAAAACACGGCCACGACGCAGGAGGAAAGACGCCACCCGTGCGGGGCCGGGGCAGGAGCGGCGCCGTGGTTCGCCCGGGGCGAGAAGGTTTGGGGGGTTCGCGGAGGACGAGGAGTTGGGTTCATTGACTTGTTCTTGTTTTGCTGCTCGTCCAAAGCACCACGTAGCCCGGACATTCATTCCTAGCGTTTGGTCAATTAGCAAATCAGATCAATAACAAGACACAAGCCGCCGAAGACTGTCCAGAGAGAAAACAAAGCGAAACCTGTGCACCGCGAGGTGGTAAGGAGGCAGGGGATGCTCCGCGGGCAGCGCCGGGGCTCC
This sequence comes from Mustela nigripes, assembly GCF_022355385.1. Lineage (NCBI taxonomy): Eukaryota > Metazoa > Chordata > Mammalia > Carnivora > Mustelidae > Mustela > Mustela nigripes. The sequence goes on from NC_081563.1 coordinate 136,489,990, forward strand.
ACCGGGTCCTCGAGGGGCTGGAAGTGTCCGAAGAAAGGAAGGCCAAGGGCAAGAGGCTGCGCCAAAGGTCGCTGGCCGTGAACCCGAGGGGTTCCCTCTGGCCGAAGACGGGACCGTCTGAGCCTGGCTAGGACGGTGGCTGCTGAAGGTAGAAACTTGGAGAACTCGCTGAGCCCCTGGGGGGCGGGGGCCCACTCACGCAGCCCCCTTTGGGGAGAATCGGGCATTGTTCTTGCCTTTTTGGTTTTTTGTTCTTTTTAAATAAGAACCGTATCTCAGGGAAACTGAGTAATTGTGGAGGGGGTGTCTCTCTTCATAGAAGTCTTCCAGTTAATCAATAAAGAAGGCACGACAGACCAGAATATCACCATTCGCAATGAGGCCGAGGAGATACGATATCGACAACAAGGCGGTAAAAAAAACCCGACGGCAGCCGATGGGGCACCTTCAACCAATAAAGTGCAGGGGTGGGGGCTCTGGATGGAGAGCTTGCGCACTGCGTCGGCCAAGCAAGCAATGACCACGTGTGGACCGCACTTGGATCCTGACTGGAACAAACTCTTTTTGAAGGTTCTGGGCCCCTCAGGGAGATCTGGACACGGGCTGGGGATTTGAGGAGTCGCTCATTTCTCAGGCTTGATGATGGTTCGGCCGCTGTGGCTTTTGAGATCCTCGAACCCTTTATGGACAGACACGGAAATCGTCACGCTGCCCGGCATTTCCTTCAGAAGGACCCTTGGGTGGGGGACCCGTGAGGGGTCCGGGGGAGATGGAAGCAAGCCTGGGTGGGAGCCGGTAACCGCTGAGGCTGGGGAGGGGTGGGTGGCACTATTCTCTCTGCGTTCGTGGACGACTGGTACTTTACTTGTTAAAAACATAAATCAATAAAATCAACAATCCAGGAGGCGGGTACGGATCCCGTGATGCCGTCCCACGCCCACGTCCCACGCCCAAGTTGGTCAAGTCCACGGTTGACTAAACCCTCCGGAGTGCTCACAAGTCAAGACATGCTTGCCTGGGGGCGATGGTGACACACGGCTCGGGGTCCACTGAAGCCGGTGGACCTCTGAAGCCGCCCAGTGTCACCCGCAAAGTCCTGGGGGCGAGGACAGCGGGCTGCCCCGCGGAGCAGCGCTCACCTGAACCCCTGCCCTCCGTGGGGAGCCTCGCCGCACGGGGCCACTCGCTGGGCAAACGGCTGAAATGTGCACCCGCCCTCGCCACCCTCAGACCCCCAGGAAAACCCTGGTTTGGATCATCCCGACCTTTTACCAGCCCCGCGGCCCAGGCGCCCCCGAGAGAAAGCCCTGGTTCCAGCCCCAGCTCTGACGACGAGTGGCCGCTCCGAGACCCGGGCGGTCAGAGGACTAAATCATATCCCCCATGTTTCCCAACACTTCCTTTCATTTCTCCCTATCAGAGATGCTCTCCACAAATACCAAGGTATTGATTTTCCGATTGATCGAGGTAGAGAATGCTTCATACAGTTAGGACTCTTGACAAGCTGGGAATAAAAAGCCAATCATAATGAGTTCATTTACTTTGCTTGATTATATTACTTTATAACACAATGTGTATGCGATCACACCCTTTCAAGGACGTCTCCCCTTCTGAGCGGGCGGCTCTTAATAATGCTGCTGGTTAATGCTGGAATCCATCTTGCCTCTTGGTGTGTGAGTTTAAGAATCGTTCTAGTGCGCTGCTGCTGCCGCTGCTGCTTTTCCTTAAATGCCGTTGCCAAGCTGTGGGCTCTTTCCTGCACCCGGCAAACTTGACTGATAGGACGAGAGATTCGGGTATAGGGTTTACAGAGGGTGTTTGTTGATGAGCAATGGGGGGCAGGGGAACGCAGTGGAAGTCTAATTGTGGGTTATAAATATGCTGTATTTTCCCTATTGATTATATGACACGGGAATGAAAAGGATTATCTTATTAGATCATATTTAGCCATAAGTATGCCCTGTGTGCTTCAGCTCGGGGTAGCTTGCAACAGACTAATTATTTGTGATGAAGAGCGAGGTCTGTTTGGGGCTCCAGACGGTCCGAGCGCGCTGTCCGCTTTCCCACGCAGACGCTGTCTTTCATGAACCTCACAGACATTCTCTGTTCGGGCCGGCCTCCCGTGGCTGCGCGGGGACCTCCTGGGCACCCTCTCAGCAGATTAGGGGTAAGACTAAATAGGACTTCTGTCTGAGGGTGTGCATGGCTGGCGCGTCCTTTTCCAGAAGTTTCTGGGGGCCGAGTCTGGAGTCGAGTGGTAACCAAAGGAGACTGACACTTCTTAAAATAAAACCTCTCACAGTGAGACCCCAGCTCTCTGGAAGTCCCAGGAAATGAAGGGGGGTTGGGCGTGGGGGCTGCCGGTGGTGACTCAGAAGCCACCAAGCCCCGGCCCTGCAGAGCCTTGTTCATCTTCCCAGGTAACTGGTTTACACAAACGGATGGTGCCCTCCCTGCCTTCGGCGCCTACTGAACACGATCAGCTCCTCTTGCTGAGCAAGGTCGGTCTTCCGTCTCCCTCCAGAGCACGTTGCCCGCTGTGAACAGGCCCCGGAGCCAGGCAAGCAGGGTCTGCCTCTTGCTGTGCGACGATACAGCAGGGCCCAGTCCTCTGCGTTGAGCGGTGCGTCCTTCTTGTGGGACCAGGACAAGAATTCAGTGAGCAAACGCAGGGCTCGGCTGGGGAGGACGCCAGGGTGCGGGGTTCCGACACCCAAGTGTCAGCTGCTTTCATCACGACCAGCCCGGTTCCCGCAGCAGAGATTTCGTGACCCCCCCCACCCCTGTGATTGCTCCCTACGCACATCACATCGGCAGCCACGTGGGTCCCCCTTCATTTCCTCCCTAAGTGCTCCTCTTTGTTGGAGCCTGAGGTCCGGGAGCGCCCAAGCACCTGGAGTGCAGGCGGGGGCCACACCCGACGAGGCTGCACCTGCCATTACCGCCCTCTGTCCTGCTGCGTGGGGGGGGGGGGGGAGGGGGGGGAGCAGCTTCTCTGGTTTTGTGTCCTTGGGTGTGATCTGACAAAATGAGATGTCCCACCGCCACGTTGTGACCCAGAGGCGGGATCTCATTCTGGCTCCGCCATACCTTCTCCGCGTGACCTTGGACATTGCATTCTGCCTCTCAGGGCCTCTGTATCCTCTTCTGGAAAGTGGAGCTACGAACCTCACACCCCAGGCTTGGGCTGAAAAACTTAGGATCTCAGGAGAGAACCCCATGCAGACGCCCAGCACTTTGGAAGAGCTCCAGGAAGGGAGCGATGACTCCCTGTCCATGCAGGCGCTGCCAGGCTTCGATTTTGGCTGAGTTGTTTAATTTTCACTTCTGCTAACAGCCTAGCTTTAATGTCACCTCTGTCCTTATTCATCCGTGGCTTTCCGAGCCGCCACCGAAACCTCTCTAGGCAAAACAGTAAAAGTGAATGATAAGTCGGAGCCAGGTTCATTCTCTGTAATCTATAACTTGGCCACGAAAGCAATTACTTAATGTAATGCTCCCCGGGAAGGGAAGGGGGTGCTAAGCTTGTTGAGCAGGTGCCTACCGAGTGCCAGGCCCGGCCCAGGCACTTCATCTCCTCCCTGACACGTGGGTCCCAGAGGGGGGAGCCTCTCTGACAGCCCATTTCTCTGCACCTGCTAATCATGGGCCTTATTCCGTCCTCACTTTCAGACAAGGCGACCATCAGCCCTCGGCCATCACACTTCCTCACAGCCCTGAGCCTCACCGCCAGGCCCCCAGCGGCGGGCGGGGGAGTGATCCTTCGGCAAACCCGGCTGGTGGCCACGTCCTGCTTCCTTGCTGCTCCTCGGGGTAGACAGAAACGATGCCAGGGTCCTTGGTGGTGCGTCTTCCCCATCTGTGGACCCCAGGAGTGACCCAAGCTGTGCAACTACCCTGGCAAGGCCTCCTGCTGAAAGACCCAGGTGGGCCCCTGGGACCTCAGAAAGTCCAGGGTGGACCAGAAGACCCTTCTGATGACTCCATTTTCTTTGCAAGTCCTCCAGGCCTCCTGCCTGTCTCCCCCCAGCTGCAAGTGCAGGGCCCAGTTAAAGAGCAGCTCCCTGCTAAGAACGAGGCCATCTTTTCAAAGTCCCTCCCGGCTCCATCGTCCCTGTGGGCTGAGCGGGCTTGGACTAGCCTGGGCAGGCGGGAGCTGCAGACAGGGGGCAGGGCACAGTCTGCCTTGGGCGTGAGTGCCCTGCACCTTCATAGGCCTGGCCCCCAGGAAGCTGCATCCATCAAGATCCCCCACTTCCGGGCCTGGCCCCCCCAGGGGTGTCTCTGGAGCCTCCCGCAACGGGAGCGAAGGGCCCCTGCGACCCCACCCACCCCTGCCCCCACCCGAGACAGGCCAGGGCAGGGGGATGCCCGCGGTCGGCCCCCTCCCCGACCCTTCCACCCCCTCCGCAGGGTGGGCTTCTTTACAGCCCCTCCCACTCCTTCCCATCACAGGGTCTCTGCTTTCCTGCAGGAGCCCATGTGTCCCTTTGGAATCTGGCCGCCAGGCTCTCCGGGGGGCCCAGGGCCGGCCCAGCACCTGGCGCGGGGCAGGCCCCCATGGACGTTTGTGGAAGGAACGGATGGATGGAACGTGTGTCCCCACGAGTCCGCGCGAGTCTCGCACACTCCAGCCAAGCCTTCGTTTTCTCCCCCTTCCATCGGCGGACATCGCCCTAGACCACTTTCCCCAGATCGCTGTGTTTCAGTGTTTCGCCCGGCAGCTCTCCCTGGAGAACATTCCACGAAGCCAGCGGCTGGGGAGATGGAAACTCAGTCCCAGCCTCTGCCCAGGGAGCTCCCGTGCAGGGGAGAAGCTCTGCTGGAGCAGAGCTCCTCCGTGCAGCACGTAGGGGAGGCACTCACCGGCCTGCAGACCGGCCTCGCACAGGCCTGGACGGTGAAAACACAGCAGGGGATGCTGAACGGGTGTGATTTGGACAAAGGCCGGGACCCCCACCCCGAGGATATAAAACAGGGAGTCATCGAAGAAACCTGCCCCTGTTCAAGTCTGCAGGCCCTTAGCTTGGCTTTATTTCCTGCCTCCCAGCAGAGCATTTCAGATTAGAGGGGGGAATGAGAGTTAGAAATGCATCAAGCAGACCCTCAGTAAGAGGTCAACGCAGAGCAGAAGAAAGAGAGAAAGGTCTCAAAACCTGACTCGAAGCCTCCAGAACAGCACAGCCCCGGGCCCTCCTGAAAGGCCGCTGACCTCCTGCAGCGTGAGCCAGATAACTGTGCGGACGAAAATGTAATGACGTGTGTTTCCAGGACGTGCCACAGAAACACTCGAGTTCCATTAACCATTTCTAGAAGCTTCATAAAACCAGCGGTCAGCTTGCCAACTGCCGAGGAGAGAGAGGCTTTCACCGGCTGCTCCCGGTGAGGCCGTGGGTCTAGCTCCTTGTTGAAAACAACACAAAGACTGCATTGGAGAGGAAGCCAGAACAAAGCAGAGAACTAGGAAGGGCTTGTTTTTGTCTCTTTCCTAAAGAATGCCTTTTTCCAATCATTCTAACTGCCTACCCCCATGTTGACCTCTCACTCCCCTCCGCCCGCGGCATAGTCTGGGTGGCCCATGGCCGGAACACAGTCCTCCATCTCCAAAATATGTGGGAACGCTCCCATGGCCCCGTGGACGGCCATAGGGTATACAGTGTGGACACACAGGCCATCCGGTCTCTGTCGCCCCTCAGCTCTCCCCTTGTAGCAAGACAGCAGCCACAGGCCGTGGGCAGGTGGCTGTGGCTTCATCCACACCCCGGAGGGCTGGATGTGGCCCGTGTGCACGAAGCTCTTGGAATACATCGGGCACCCTGCTGCGTGCCTTATGTTTCTTCCTCGGATCCCAGGCACCAGCTGAACCAGAGACACACACGGGTTCAGGTCACCTGTAAGCCGCCAGCTCCCCAAGTGAGCGGCACAGACTCCAGGAACCTCTGTCACTTTTAATTTTCAAACTGTGTTTTAATTGAGAATACAGTGGCAACCGTCAACCTCGCCGCTCTTGGAAATGTCACGGAGCTCTGAGCGGGCAGGTCCGGCAGACAGGGACTGGCTTCCCGTCTGGGGAGGGATGGAAGGCGCGGCTGCTTGGGCCGGAGCTCGCAGGCAGATGTCCGGGCAATGACATCCCGGCTACGCCACCACCGGGACAGTCCATGTGCCCCCTCCAATAAAATGTGCGGAGGCTGTGTTGAATCAGAGAATCGGGTCAACAACCTTGGTTTTTTGTTTGTTTTTGTTTTTGTTTTGTTTTTAATGCATCAGCTCTTTTTGCCTATGCCCCTGGTTCTGGGCGATGCCGGAGAGCAGCCCCGGGCAGCAGCAACCCGGGTAGCACCATGCAGGCTTTCTTGGGGGGAAAATGGCCCCTCTGACCTGCCAATGTCTCCCAGATGACAGCTTCCCGTCCCCCACCCCCCACCTGCTTCCCATGCTCCCGCACAGCACTGCCTGCTCTGTCGGCACATTTCTGAGCGCCTCCCATCCCCCACCGGGTCCTAGGCTGAGAACCAAAGGCAGAGCACCCTCCCTCCGGCGCTTAAACGTAGGGAATCGAGCACCGACTAGCGAGCCTGTTTTATCGAAGCCCGTCCGTGAAATGGGTCCAAGGCAGGGGGGAAAAGTGTCAGGGACAGAGCCCTGGTCATTAGAAAAGTCTTCTGTTTGGCTTGGTTTGCTCCGCACTGTTAGGGGTCATGTTTGTGCTTTTCCTAGGGCGCCGCTGACTGCAGAAGTCAAACGGGAAGAATGCATTTTCCTTCACTATTTAGTTCTTACTTCTTCCTCTGCAGTGTCCAGGGTTAGCTTTAAACCTGAGAGAGAGGGAGAAAGAGAGCCTCCTCTGCTTATAAAAGCATTTGTTTTCTATTGGATTTATTGAAGCAGCGAACTCTCCAATAGATTTTCAATAGTGTACTCATTTATTATCCTGGTTGGACAACGTGTGCTCATAGTCAAAAAATAATTCGAAGGGTACAAAAGGGTGCGTGGTGAAGATGAACGGACCTTCCCCCTTTATCTCCCTCCCCAATCCCGGCTTCTCCTGAATTTTTCCAGAGGTGCGCCCGGGGTGCGGAAGTGCGTGTGTCTATGTATCTTTTCCTTAAACAAATGGTGGCACGTTCCCCGACCGGGGATCTACACCTTGCTTGCTTCGCTCGCCGCTCGATGTGGAAGCTGATTCCCTATCAGTGTATACAGCATGGCCTCGTTCTCTCTCAGCGCCCGCAGAGCCCCCGCTGCCGAGACGTGCCATCGTCTGTTGAGCGGGGCCTGAGTGATGGGCGCTCATCCATTGCTGGAATTTTTTAAAGAACTAGATTAACACTCGAACGCACAGGAGCCGGCCGGCTGAGCAGGAGCATCCCGGGCGGGGCCGAGACACCCAGGAGAGAGCCCCGGCAGCAGGAATTTTAAAGAAGAGCCTCACACGTCTGCCAGGGGCGGCCCGTCGGTTTCCTGCGCGTTGCTGGGGGATACAGATCACAGGGCGCTCGCGGTGGCGGTGCCGTGGGGGTTGGTGCTCCGATTGCGTTACCATGGCAACCTGGTCCCAAGCATCATCAGCCGCCTCTGAAAACCTTCACCCCTGCATGGCATCCTGGGAGCTGACCCTGGGGGTGGGGGGCCCAGGCAGCCTCAGAAGACGGTGCTTCTCCCCACATCCCCCCCCCTAGAGCGGGGCTCCTCGGCCGGGGTCCCATGCGTCCGAGCGCGTCACTGCAGGGGGTGGCAGGGAGGGTGGGCGCCATGCTCCCGGGTGCAGCTTCCCGGCTCCCCAGGGACCCCTCGAGCTCGCCTCTCTCTTCAGGGCTTTCACATCGGATCCAAGCAAAGCTGGGGAAGAACCACAAACAAGCCGCACATGTTGACAAGAGGGAAGGTCTCACAGCCCCTGGGGAAGGAAAGAATCAGCCCGGGGGTGCACAGCAAACACTGTGTACTTTCTCCCAGAACCTGTGCGGGGTTCGCACCCTGGAGCAGGAAGACCCAGCTGGGCCTTCAGAAGTCGGGGGCCCCACACTCGGTTTTCCTTCACCCAGACGACAAACGGCTTTGGCGGTCCACCCCTCCTCAAGGGAAGAACTCTGTGCGATGTTCTAATGTATCCATGACTCCGTCTCAAAATTAGGAAACCTTTAAAAAACAAGTTTCATAGCCAACGTCTTAATTTCGAGTACAGAATGGTAAAAACTTAAAATAAACAAACCCTCGGGGGCATAAAACATCCCCTGAGCAGACCGCGCTTGCGCTGTCCCCAAAGGAGTCCCAGCGGAAGCAAAGCACCAGCTCAGCCCAGCGCGGGGGTCACTTCTGCCCCAGTGGTGGCCGGTGGCACATCGGCGGGCTCGGCAAAGACATACACGGCCCCACTTCCCCGCCAACTTCACAGGAACCCCCACAGATGATGACTTGGCAGATGGAAAGTCAATCTAATTCCCGCCCCTGTGCTGAGCCCGTCCCTGCGTCCACGAGCAGAATCTCCAAATGCAACCCCAGGTACCGCCGGACCTGTCACATGTGCCCCTCGGCTCCCCGGGAATATTCTGCAAACCGGGGGTCTTCCGACAGGCTTCCTTAGAGTGCAGAAGCCGAAGGGCGCACGCCCATGGGCAGGCAGCGGGCACAGGGTGTGAGCTGACTGGGCCCGTCTGTCCAATTACCCGAGGCCTGCGTGCACGGCCAGGAGCAGGTTGGGGCTCTGTAGGTCCCACCTGACCAAGGCCTCTCAGCCCCTCTGTCGATAACCAGACGGTACAGGCGGTGAGGGTCCTAGGCGTGGCTCCTGTGGGCAGAGGGGACACGGCTGTGGGCCCCAAGCCATTCTCGAGGGGGTTGGGTGGGTGTGACGTAGGAAAGCCCGGCCCTCTCCAGAAGCCGCGTGGGCTGTGGACTCCAGGCACAAACACCGCCTCACCCTTGGGATGGAAGGGGTGCGCGCATCCAGCTCAGTCCCAGGGTGGCGGTGGGGACCCAGCAGTGGTCTGGTAACAAAGGCTTGAGGGGAGGGTCCCCCACTTCCTGGACTTAGGGCTCTGAGCATGGTGGAGCTGGCTGAAGCTCCTCCCCAGATCTCGGGGAGCTGGGGCTTTGCCCAGAACGCACAGAACCAACTAGAAGGGCCCCCGGCCGGTGTACTCGCCCTCTGGGGCTCCCCGCAGGGCAGCACAAGCAGCTCGTTGTGGACGCTGGCCCTGGCGGGCGACTGCTCGCTTATTCTCTGCGGTCCCCATGGGATGCCACATCCACTCCCGGTCCCCGAGAGCCCCGGGTCCTGGCCCAACCGGTGCTTCTTAGCCCATCGGATGCAGGAGGCACACCCAGCCTGCCCCAGGGACCCAACTCCTACTCCTCCTCACACAGTCCCGGAGCTGTGTTCCAGACCCAGCAAGGGTCTGGAAGAGCTCGGTGTAGACTGTAACCAGGAACAGGCCTGACTGCGGGCCGTGGCCATCAGGAAGATCCTTCTGGACGCGTGTCCGTGAATTAGGGCTTATCTGCAGGTCAGACACGCTCCCAGATAGACGCCCTCAGCGATCACAGAAATGGACCAGCGCCAGAGCCAGCCCGGGCAGGAGCAGGGCCCCCGGGACAGCCAAGGGGAGGCTTGGAAGGAAAGGCTCCCTGAGCGGAATCATCTTTTCCAACAGGAGCCTTTGCTGGCTGGGGCCCCGGCTCACTCTTACACGAGCATCAAAGCAAGTTTTTACGAGACGCCGCCGTGAAGCCAGGGGGCCGTGCCTTGAGCTCCATCCCCTCCAGAAGAGCAAAGCCAAGAGCCCGAGAAGAGCCGCATCTGGGGTGTTCCCAGCCCTGGGCTCCCGGGCTCTGGAGCTTCCAGGAGCCACATGTCCCCCGCTGTCTCTGCGTCTCTCATACAAGCAATCTTGATTTCTACCCGGGTGTCAGAACGGCTGGGTCACCCCAAGTGCGGGGTTGATAGGTCGAGTCGGGGGTCAGGCTGTGTGACCTCATGCGTTAGTGCAGATGGCCCCGGTGGTGGCTCTCCAGGACTCCATGGTCCCATCTCGAGGTGGGAGGCCTGTGCTTGCCACCAAGAGAGGCCTGCAAGCCTGGCCCTGGGCCTGCTACGCTCTGTGGTGCTCCAGGCCCTCCTGCCAGAGCGCTGGAAGGCGGGCAGCACGGGCGCCCGCAGAGCCAGAGCGTCAGAGTGGGAAGGACCTGAGGTCGTGGGGCCTCGCTTCCTGCCTGTCTAGTCCCCCAGGGGACTGCTGTACGAAGCCATACAGAGACCCCTGCTCCCTAAGAGTGAAGGAGGCCCCCCACTTCTGGCTTTCTTGCCTCTCCCTAACTCCTCCCTGGCACCTGGAGACAGTGCCAGGGTCCTGGGGTGACCAGCCATAGTGTTCTCTTCTTTGGGGTCTCTACCATGGTCCCTTCCAACAGGACCTAACTGAGGTCAGACATCTCTCACTGACAAGAGCAAGAGGTCTCCAGGGGACTCAGATGCTGAGACAGTTGGACCGCAGGCACCTGAGGCCATCCGGAGCCCCCTGCCACCCTCTCAGCAGCTGGGAAGTAAGGATCTTCAGGGGTGGGGCACCACAACGGTTCAGAGAGCTTCCTCCAAAGACCCCCGCTCATCCCCACCACCCAGGGGAATTGTTCTTTTCAGGATGGGGCCTGTGGTTCCTGTTCTCCCCGAGGCCAGGGAATCCGGATCCAAAGTCTTGAAGGGCACAGCTGGTACCAGAAGAGCCCTTGCCCGATGCTGGGCAGCTCCCTAGGGGAGGGGCTGGCGGCAGACCCTGCCCTGAGCTTCTGGGAGCAACCCAGGCCACCTGGGACCACTCCCTGTGTGCCCTTTGAAAGCTACTCCGAGGCAGGTGGAGTAGGGGGAGCGCTGGTGGGGCACAGGCCAGGACAAGTGCCCAGGGAGTGTCTTCACCTTGCCCTAAGATGCTGGGATTCCCAGGAGGAATGGTTAACTTCAAAATAATGCGCATAAATGTCCTTTAAACCTCCTAGGGCAGGAGGCAGGCCATCTGAGTCCTCCGAGTCTCTCTCTCTCTCTCTCTTTCTCTCAACTCTCTTGCGTCTCCAGATTCTTTCTTGGCCGGTGCCAGCGTCTGCCGCTCCAGGACCTGCTGCCGTAGCTGCAGCCAAAATAAAAATGCACAGAGACTCTGCAGTGGAAAACAAATGACAACTTCATCGCTTACCCGCAGCCTCCCCGGGATGTGAATCATGAGTCTCCATCCTGTCACTGAGGCCAGGAGCAGAGCCAGGCTTGTTTCCTTCAGAGCCCGGGGAAAGGGGGCATCACTGAGGGTGCGTGGGGGGGCAGCCAGGATGTGCCCACCCAGTCCTGCCGTGCACCTGGCTCACACCGCGCGAGTCGTGGCCCGCAGAGCTCACCCAAGTGTCGGACTAGAGGCACCACACTGCCCATCCCCTCTGCAGTTCAGAGGCAAGGAATTTGGAGCCCAGAGCAAAGATGAACGTGCAGAGGTCCCCAGGGAGCTGGGGGCTCAGCTGGGCTCCGGTCCCCACCTGCAGCCCTCGCTCTCTGCCCCACTGTCCTGCGCCCTGTGCCATGGTCTGGTCTGCAATGGAAAATCCCCAGGCCCCGTCCCCACCCTGGAGCTCAGACAGAGAAGTGACCCTACGTCGGCAGCCAGGTGGAGACATGGCTGGGGGTGGGGTCTGAGATCGAGGTCAGTGGGGATTCAGCCTCGCCCATTTGCAAACCGCTACCCAGGACCAGGTGGCAGCTGTTCTGGACCATTCAGATGACCCAGGCCCAAGGCAGTGGGATGAAGCCCAGCCAGCTTTCAGGGGGCGGGGGAGGGAAGGGGGTTATGATCACCACCTGCAGAAAAGGTGACACAGACCCATATTCCTCTCCTGGACCCATCTTGGGGACCAACCATTACAGAGCCTTCTTAGGAGTACGTTTACAAATATAGCTTCTCCCTCCCCCATCAGGAGCTGTCACCCCATCATTAGGGCCACCAAGCAGGGCGGTCCCCCACGCAGCACACACTGGTCTGGTCCCTCTCTCAAATCCAATTTGGATTCAAGGCTTGGAGCCGTTCCATTCTATCACAAGGCAGAGCTCCATTTGGAGCAGGGTAGCTGGGCACTTGGGGCTCCAGGACCTCAGATCTAAGGGTCCCAAGATTCTCCCATTCTCAAAACCACCATCGGGAGCCACACCGTGGAAAATGAGGTCCCTGAGCTCGAAGCCTGGAATGTGCAGGTGGGCTCGGTCAGCCCATCGAGGACTCGGCTCCACTATGAATTCCAACCCGTCCCCTGTGGCCAATCAAGAGAAGCCTGGCCAGCCTTGGCCCACCACCAGCCACCCACACCTTCCCTCGGATCAAAACACATGACCTTTTCGTCTTGCCTGAGCCTGTCCTTCGGCCCAAGGGCACCTTTTGTCAACACTCTTGAGCCAACATGACAGCCATGAGGGGCTGTTCCTGGAACCTCCTAGAGGGCCTGACAGTTGGATGGTTCCTGGTAGATATTTCCAGAACAAATGGGTGAGACAGAAGTGCCCACAGCAAGAGCCCAGTGCAGCTTTAGGAATTCCCTGTCAGAGGTCCATGGCATTCCCTCACACAGGAGGCCATTATTAGGTGCCTTCTGTATGCCTAGGCTGTGCTGAGTATCACAGGGACCACTACAGAGACAGGAGCGTCAACTCTGCCCTCCAGGGAGGTAAAATGTGGCTGGACAGAGAGTCACCGAGAACCACACAATGTGGCAGACGACCTCCAGTGCGTCTGAGCTTTTCAGGATCGGATGCCTCTTTCCCCACAGGAGGTCAGGACAGGAGATGTGGATGCGGACAGCCCTCACATCTTTGGGCCATTCCAAGGTTTCTGGTGACATTTTTGACTGTCACAGTTGGGGCAAGACAAGGGGCATGAATCTGGCATCTGGCCCAGGTGGTGGTGGGGTCTGTCTGGGATTGCAGTGCAGCGTCCCGCCCTGCACGGACCGCCCCCAGCAACCAAGTGTCTGGCCCCGCCTGTTGATGGTGCTGAGGTCCAGAAACCCCGCTCTCCCACAGCAGTCAGGAGCGCGGACTTGAACGCAGCCAGACGTGGCTCTGGGCAGGCGGGAGGTCACTTCGGCGCTGCAACCCCATTTCCTTCTCGGCAGAATGAGGGCGATGATAGTCCCCGTTTAGGAAGCTCACTTCGTCTTTGGGAGGACAGGATGAGATGGTGGGTGTCCTGAAGGCTCCAGGGCAGAGCTTGACTCAGACCTTTAGGTCATTTGTCTCACTGCTATCAGGAACCTAAAAAATTGCCAAACTGGGACAGAAAGTCATGACCTTTGCAGCCTCAACCCAAGTTTTTCTTGCCCAAAGAACATTCCCCCAAGAGAATGTGGGCTGTACCTTGGCTTCCTCTGGGGAGTGGCCTTGGTGCCCCGACATATGCCCATCTAAACCCTCAACCCCGGTGACATGGTAACATGGGGGACGCCCCCCCCCCGGGGGGGGGAGGCACTGAGGAAGAGCTCCAATCTGACTGTCCCGCGACCTCTCTGGGAAAACACGTGTCAGTTCCCTCCTGCTTCTACTACTGGCTCGGGAATTGAGGGTTCTCAAGCTTCTCTGAGTCTAGGGGTTGGGACGTTTGAGGTATGGAGCCCTTCATCAGGTCGCATGGGTCTTGCCTGAGAAGAACTTCCTCTTTCCCAGCACAAAGGAAGCTGGTGTGCCAGGAATCGGCTTTGCCCCCGGTGCTCATGGCCACGCAGAGGGGGAAGGTCCTGCCAGCCCCCACCTGAGAAGGGCGCCTTGGGGGGCCCAGAGGAAGGGCTTCTTGGGGGCTGCCCGAATGGTAGCACTCCTGACCCCTGCTGTCAGGCCCCGAGACCGCGGAAGCCAGCAGGGAGCACTGACTTCCACTAACTTTCTGGCAAACGGCTTCCATGAACCTCATAGGAAAGTCCATGGGAGGTTACGGAGTCAGAGTTGTTTCTAAAACGCCTGTTTTCGACTCCTAGTCCTTTCTACATGACTTCTCCTTCCCTTCCTCCCGGCACCCTGAACTTGACCTTGCCCAACGTGCAGCACTGACCTCTTCGTCCTCTTGCTACCTCCAACCTGGTCTCGCCAGTCCTTCGCTGTGCTCTGGAAGAGTCATCCTAGGGCGTCTGCCTTCTGTGACCTCTCCCTGCCACCGCGAGACACCCGCACCCCAACACCAGCAGCGAGACACCTGCACCCCAACACCAGCAGCCATCGCGGGGCCTCCTTCGCGGTGGTGCTGGAACTCCCTGACCGTGTCAAGGTCTCCTGCGTCCACCTGTCCAAGAGACTATGATACGCCACGCCTATGACAATGAGCAAAAACACCCCCGTGCCTGTAGCCTCCCCGGAGACGGACAGTAGAGGGTCATACGCGCAAATATGAGATTCCAGCTGCGATCAGAGTCCTGAGGAGGGGCACGCGGCTGCGGGTAAGGCCGGGCTCGGCTCGCGGGGCAAGGTGAAGACTGACCTGATGGATGGAACAGTGCGGCCTGGCGGAGTGGAAAGAGAAGGAAAACGGAGCGTAACAAGCCTCTGAGGCTGAGGGGTGCATCTTGAGGGAGGAAACCGGGCGGACGGCCCAGAACGCAAGGAGGAAGGTGGTCTGCTCTGAGACGGCGGAGGTCAGCCGAGCCGACCGCCACGCTCAGCATATTGGGCTTCATCCTAAGAGCAATGGGGAGCCAGTGAAGGCTTTTGGGGTATGGGGGCAGAGGGCAAGATTTGACTTACTGAGACGAGAGCGCGGGGACCGGCGAACGCGGGGAGACCGGTGGGGGCCTGGCAGAGATGCAGGGAGAGTAGGAGGAGGCGCGGGCCAGTTGTGGGGGTGAAGAGGGCAACGGGGCATTCTGGAAAAATCAGGACCATGCCACAGCATCCTTAGGTGCACAAGGTATGGGCTGGAGGTGAGGCAGAGAAGCTGCTTTCCGTACTAGGTGGGACAGAAGTAGCTCTCAGGAGGACGGAAACCCAGCCTTGTAGTCTCTGTGGCCTCCACAACCCCACGCCCGGGGGCTTGCCTGGAGCTGTCACTCAGCCCAGGTGTTAACAACAACCTCCCCTCTGTGTCCAGGAGGTCCAGAGCCGCGTGTACATGTCAGTATGTGCATTCCAAACAGGCTGGGGTGGGGGGCAGGTGCTTGCTAAAACACCTTTCCATCCTGCATTCAGGGCCGAGGTCGAGCAAATGGATCTGTGCAGAAAATGCTCTTTAAAATGCATTACGTGCAGGAGTTTAAAGAGACGCCCGCTGCTCAGTGAATTTCAAAAAGCAGCAAGCCGATGATGAACGACCTCAGGTTGTTACCGGCGGAGGAACAAGGGGCTCTGTCTGTCTGCAGGTCAATAAAGTGTGGCCTTATGTCACCTTTGGGCCTTGCTGGAGGGAGGCTCCGGAACCTGTTGGACGGGAAAGTGGGGTTCCCCGTTCATCAGAGCGTCATACCATAAGGTTCTGAATGGGGAGCACTGTGGAAGGAGTCCCCGGTGCAGGAAGGGATCCCCAGACCCATCACGGGGGTCAGGGTCTCAGCCTCACAGCTCCGGGGCGATGAGGAAACTCTGGAAGGCTGCCTCAAGGCCTGCGCCCGCACTGTTGGGTTTTTGTTAACTACCCAGTGGATTCTGGTTTTGAACTTTTCTGTCCTGGGCAGCACCCCAAGATGGGGGGAAGGTTCTGCTAGCCTGGCTTCGTCGGGGAAGATCTTGGTCGATAGTATATTAAGTACATCTTCCGTTGCCTCACTTCCTAGAGCTGTCAATGAAATGAAAACCAGGGGGCACAGAGTTAGTAACAAGCCGCTATAAAACACACCCCGTGTCCGGAGTGCCCGTCGGGCACAGCATGGAGACAACGGAGCCCACGAGGCCACCCTGATGCTCCTGGGGTCTGCAAACAGACCCTTCTCTTGTGGAGCCACGCATCACTGAGCCCAAGGGGACAGACTTGACACTGAGCAGATGAACTCGGGAAAGCGCTCAGCTGGAGGAGTGGTGGACGGAGCGGGGACACAGCCTGCGGCTGGCGCTCACTGCAGCGAACGGAGCTGGCTGTATTACAAATCCGTCCCGGGCCTCCTCAGGGCCTGGGTGCCCTGTGTTGTCACGGGGCTCTGCACACAAACAGATACAAGATAAAGGATGGCCCATCCTGCCAAGGTGAGCTGGAATAGAATCACCCTGGAGACACTGGTGTGTGCAATTACTCATACAGACTGTTCCTTCCAAGGTGGACAGCTTCTCATCGTGGCCGGGGAAGGTAGCTGGGTTTGTGACCTTGGATGAGTTATTTGCTTCTGGGAGCTCCGCCTTCCATCCGCCATCTAGTCCCCGGCTCATCTGTGAGCCCCTCCAAGACTCCCACACAGGCCTGTTACACAAGCCAGGGCATCGTGTGCTGGCCCCACACTTGGCTGCCCACACAGCTCCCCGAGGCGAGCCACTGTGCTGATCAGTTTTGGCCACACATGGGATGCTGCGGCACAGAGTTCTAGGTACCCCACTGCCCACGGACACCATCTTGGTTTGCAGAGCTGGGGATTCTCCTGGTGGTGCGCATGAACTCCTCACTGGCCCATGTTCCCAGCAGGCTTCCCGCCTCCCTCCTGCTGAGGACACCACAGAGCATGCTGTGGAGACAAAAGCTCACGTCACACTGCTTGGGCCCAAATTTCAGTTTTATTGCCTAATAGGGGCATCCATGGGGTGGGGTGGGGTGCTCCAATGTAAACACTCAAAATGGCACCCGCTGCAGAGGAAAACCCCAATAAATCAGTTTCCGATTAGAGCTATTACGATGATCATGACTCCAGTCTGGGAAGCAAGTGGGTGGCTGCTGTGTGGCTGCCCCCACAAGGATATCTTGCTTTGTCTTCCTTGCTGCCTGAGATCCACAGTACAGAGTACAGCTCTGGGTCTTCTCTTTGTGCAGGGACCCTGTGCGGAGCCCCTGCATCTCTCCCCAATTCTGGAGGAAAATGTGGCTTGTGAATCCCCAGCCACCAACAGAATCCCACCTGTGAACCTGCTTCTTACCCAAGACTCCTTCCACAGGAAGAGGCCAAGGGGTAGCATATTGAAAATAGAGGCTTTCCCCCAAGAAATCCTGGCCTCTGAGGTCTCTGGACCATGAAGTGGGCATCCCTTCCCAAAATCACTGCTTCACTCCACCCTCTGGGGCAGGGAGTGCTCTCTGGTGTAGGGGTTGGGCTGGGAGCCTTGTGCAGCTGTTTAGAACGAACACCAAAAACACGACAACCTCAGCAGGTGAGCAATATGCAGAACTATGGGGACATCTTACATCCTTTTCGCCGTGGCAAGTTTTCAAACTCCAGTGTGTGTTTTGCTCTGATAGCATGTTGCAATCTGGATGCTACATTTTCATCAGAAGTACTCCGTGTGCATTTAGAGTTCGTGAAATGTAAAGCCGAAAACACAGATACACGCGCTTGAGTGGTTGCAAACAAACTTTAAGGTTTTCCAATAACTGAGTCAAGTGTTTTGTTTTTGAATTTTCATTTTGATTAAGTAAAATGAGACATCTGTTCCTCTGTCACATGCGCCACATTTCAAACACTCAAAAGCCACGTGTGACTGGTGGCAGTGGATGGTACAAAGAACGTGTCCTCTGTCGTCCCAGGAAGTTCTGGTTACTGGGAAGAGTAAGCTCTAGAACCATGCCTGGGGAGGAGGGTGACTGTGTAGATGCAGACCCCAGCCATCAGATGAGCATGGGGTTGTAACACAGAGTCCACGCCCACAGCTGGGCTGTCAGCTCCACGACCCATGCTTGGGTGGTAAGGCTGTAAAGAACCAGACAGAGTTTCAGAGCAGGGCCTTTGGAGACAGCCATGCATCCAGCTCTGGCCCTGCTTCCCACTAGAGCACTCTACACTCTTCAATTCCGCAGGGCTCCTGCCCCACTGATTTTCAAGGATGGCAAAACCTCCAAGTATCCCTGTGTGTCGTAATGTTATGGGGTTGGCACAGGTGATGCACTGAGTCTCTGTCAATGAACAGCTGTAATGTTTTCCAGTTCTCTTGCACAAACTGAAACTTGCCTCTTTGTACCTGACACCCTCCCACCGTTCTTCTGTTCCCTGGAGCTGAGCAGAGACAAACTGATTGCCTCAGCCACACAACAGGCCTTCAAACATTCAAAAGCAACTCTCACATCTCCTTAATCTTCTCTTCCTGTACTCTAAACCATCACATCCCCTCTGTTTAGTACCATGGGAGAAGAAACCTAGTAATCAGCTATCAGGCATCCACACTTTAGTGAGAATTTACTTTCCCCTGTAGGGGTGGTCAGGTAAACAAACAGTTCTGCCTTCCTGGGAACAACTGACCCCGGGCCACGGGGCCCACGGTTACAGCAGGAGGACCCGTGGACAGCAGGACAGCAAAACGAATTAGAAGGTTTACAATCTCTGGCTGTTCAAGGCCTGGATGGAGGGAAGCTTCCAGAACTTCATGGTTGATCCTGACGGCTGCAGTCATTCCCAGCAGCCTGCACGCAGAGAGCCAGCTGGGAAGTTGCAAGAAGCTGCCGTGGGCAGCCCCCGTCCATGTCTACATGACCAAGCTCCTACAAAAACCCTGGAGCCTTCAGGGAGCATCCTAGAGGCAGGCCTCATGTGTATGGTACCCCGCAGCGGGGAGGAAGAATGTGCTATCCACGGCTCTAGCAGGGAGCACCACTGAGACTCCCGCCTGGCCCTCTTCTGGCCCTGCCCCTGGGCTGATCTCCCTATGTCTCCTCCATGAGGGAAGCCGTGAGTACAAGAAGGCTGCCTTGCTGAGTGCCGAGGGCACTTCTAGCAGATCATTGAGCTTGGAGGTGACCTGGACTTGGGCAGTGACTTTGCACAAATTTTCCAACCATCTGGGCATCTGTGCCCACAGCAAACTGGGGTGGTGGGTAGAGCTTCCTTGGTTCTCCCAGGCTGTTTGCATTTAGGCCAGGTGCATGGGCTCCTGGTGTTTTCACTGAACGGACAGGTCCCCCGTGGTATAGGTCCTTGATGTGTGCACTGTTCACTGGAGCTTCCGCAGCCGGGCAAGTGTCCGTCCCCCGAGCGGCCTCTAAGGCCGCGGGCATCACAGAGGAGCCGCCGCCGCCACCCCACCACACTCCTAGCACCCACCCCGCTACGCCCGCGGGGAGGCTGCACAGCCAGCCCCTGCCCCCCGCACCTCCGCTTTCCGAATCTCGCCTCTTGCCTAAGAAGGGCCCCAGGAGCCTCGGCCTCGCCTGGCCGACGTCACCTTCAGGTCGGGGCGTGGTGGGAGTCGCGAGGCGCCGGACTTGAGCGTCGGCGACACCGTTGCTGCTGCCGGCATGACTTCCAGATGCCTTTGCACAGCCGGGAGTCAAGTGACCCAGCGTGGGCACCAGAGCAGGGACCCCGGAGTCTGCGTGCTGAGCTCCCAGCCCCGCCGCCCACAAGCCCCCTCTGCTCCCCTCCTTTCTCATCTGCAACCGGTGAATTTACGGGGACTATGTTGTGAGGGTCTGGGTTTACCCCGGCAGCTACCTGCCCTCGCCACCTGGGCCGCTGCACCCCGTGACTCCGGAGGCTGGAGGACCCGCGCCCCCCAACGGCACCCACGGAGGAGGCCCAGCTTCTCCAGGACGCCCTGCCCGGCACTGTCTGAACAAAGGCCTGCGGGGGTGCGGCGGTCTGGTGTGGACTCCCCGTCGGGCTGCGTCCAGAGGGGCAGGAGATGACAGGAGCAGGGACAGGAGCATCGGCACCCTCGTTCCCCTGGCCGCGGAGCTCGCAATGGGACCCAGTCAGTGCCTGGGGAGTGAGGAGGGCCCACAGCAGGGAGAGGCGACCAGGGGGCCGGGCCAGGCAGGCTCCCGAAGGGATGAGGGGAGGGGGTCTGAGGAGCCAAGTCCCCTGGCCAGTGAAGGAGTCTACGGTCGAGCATCCCAGACAAAAACAGCCGCAGAGACGTGCTCCTCAGAACCAACCAGAAAAGGAAACCACTAGAAGAGCATTGTGGGGGCCCCTGGGCGGGCAGAGGGAGGGCTTTTCCCTCATAAGTGCTCGGAATTCTTTGGCTTTAAAATTACGTACATGCATTACTTGGCTAAAAAAAGAGAAAGTGAGAGCGATACTAGATGTCCTTAATTCCTGTAATGAGGGGGGAGGTTCCGAGGTGCAGAGTGGAGGGCTGGCTTCCGTCGTCGGCTCCCCTGCGGGTCGAGCAGCCCTCGGCGGAGCCGTGGTGGGGGTTACGAGGAAGGAGGTGGAGTCAGAGCCGGCGCGGCAGGGGGCCGCAGACCGCCGTGCGCAGGGGAGCCGGCCGCGGGGCGCCTGCAGGGACACGGGCCTTCCTTAGCACGGCGAGGAGGGAACGCGGCACGGTCGGCCCCCGTGGGGCGCAGGTGGCATCCAGCGGCCAGATCACAGGTCTGCTGCCTTCGTCTGTAAGGATTTCATTTCTTATAATGAGTGTGGATTTCTATTATTATCACACAAGAGCTCAGGCCTTAAAAATATATAAAGATCGATTGAGAGGGAATCAATGTAACTTCGTGCTCTTACTCGACCACTCCAAGGCCCAGGAAGCCTTCGAGGGAGGAGCCCAGGAAGGATCAGAGGAGGGAAGTGGGGTCAGACAGGGAGTAAAATTGGGGCCACAGGCAGGGGACGCTTAGGTCATGTCACTCTCCTGGTCAGGTTGCAGGTAAAATACCCTTACTTGGGGGCACCTGAGTGCCTCAGTCGGTGGAGCGTCTGCCTTTGGCTCAGGTCATGATCCCAGAGTCCCGGGATCACGTCCTGTTCAGCGGGGAGCCTGCTTCTCCCACTCCTCCCTGCTCCTGTTCTTTCTGGCTATCTCTGTCTCTCTCACATAAATAAAATCTTTAAAAATAAAAAAAAATTGAGAAAAATGGATAATTTCTTAATACAATCTGTCCCACAGAATATTGGGGACAGACTTACACTAAAGAAGAGTCTGTTGTTGATCTGAAACCTCAGGGGACTGGCGGTGCAGTTCTTGAGTTTACTACCTGGCAGCTCCATGTTGGGAGGACCCGGCCCCCTTCGAGAGCTTGACAGAAACCACGGGCCTTTCTTCTGGAAGAGTACCTCAGCCCCACTCTGCAAACAACTCCAGGGAATCCATGAGACCCTCTGGAGGTCTATCCACGGGTTCAGATCAGAGCTCAGCAACCATTTTCTGCAAATCTAAGTATCTGCAAAGTATTTTGCAAAGTATTCTGCAAAGATAAGTATCTTTAGCCAAAGCAGCCATACACAGCCATACACGTTCACACCGGTGCACCCGTATGCCAATAAAACATTATGGGAAATTCAAATTTCAGTTCCCATAATCTCTGTGTGTCAAGAGGAACCTTCTTCTTTTAAATTTTTTCAAACCATTTAAAACTGCAAAAATTTAAATTGCATTTAAATTGCATTTAAACTGCATTTAAAACTGCATTGCATTTAAAACTGCAAAAACCACCCAGAGCTGGCCGGTGAGCGCCTGCCCTCGCCTGCCCCGGCCGCGTCTCCTCCTTCTGCCCTGGCCTCCCCTCCCCATTTCTGCTGCGGCCCCTTTAGAATGAGGCACGAACAGTTCGGGAGGCATGTGTTTTGTTGTTGTTGTTGTTAAGAAAAACAATTGTCATGGAAGGAAGAAGGGCAGGTGCCCGTGTGGTCTTTCTCTGATGACTGAATCACAAGCTTGCCCTCAGCCTTGGGCCCCCTGCTTCGGTGCTACTGGAGAGAAAAGTCAAAGTGGGCTTCAGGGTTGAGTGGCCTGAGCAAAAGGCGGTCCACATGGCCCTTTGCTGCTGGCCAAGGAGGACCCCGGTGTATCACATGGCTCCTAGGACGGTCTTGGTGCTTCCTGGAGGAGGGAAGGGGGAAGGGGATCACGGGTCAGGGCGTCCAGCAGCATGGGAGGTCATGGGCAAGTCTCCTTGTGATTCTAGGCCCTGCCCTGGGCCCTACCTAGGTCCCCGGGGATGGCTTTCCCACAGGGTGGTGGCTTTCTCAAGGAGTTCAGGAGGAGAAATTATGTGGGCCACCTCTTCTGTCTCCTTGCTATCAGACATTTGCTGCTTTGCGGCCCTTCTGGTACAACGTCGCAGCCGCTTGCTCTCCAGCCTGCTTGCTGATGTTGGACCCCAGGGTGGGGCGGCACTGGGGCAGTGGGGGTGGGGGTGGCCTCCCAGTGTTGGGGGAGGCACAGCCTCGGTTGGCCTCTTTCAAGTTTGGGGCCCCTCCACAGGAAGGTGAGCCAAAAGGAGACAGACCGTGAGGTTTTCACGAGGCTGGACGTACTTGATTCAAGGGTAGTGTTTGCCCATCTCCCAGTGCCTAGAATTCTCTGCTGGCCAGAGGATGTGCTTGGCCGGTGTTGGTCGAATGGATGCATGATGGTTCCAGCTCTGAGATACAGTCCTTCTGGCTCCATTTGCTCTTAGGAAGTCTTAATGCTCTCCCTTTAACGAGAACCCGCCTTAGAAGATGGTTTTTAATGCCTTTTCTCCATAAAATAAAAAGTGGCTATCTCCCCTCTAATTATTTTTATTTTTTTTACTGGCCTATAAAATCTCAAAATCTGAGTCCATCAGCGTGTGAATTGACTTGAGAGGAGTATCCCCGAGAGCCCCTGAAAACAGTGCCTAGGGACCCACCTCCCCGCATCTACCAGAAAAGATGTTTGCAGACAGGATGTGTCTGCTTTGTAAAACAAGGCATTGCGAAGTCTTTAATATTGATCTCTGGGAAGACACTGAGGATGCTGGGGCTCAAGCCAACGCACATTAAAATGCTAGATTTTCAAGGCTTCCCAGTGGGATCTCCAAGCTCAGCATCTGTTTTTGTCCCCTTCCCCCATCCCCCTGGAAGAGGCGTTCTAGGTGGGGTGGGCCTACCCCTGCCAGAGCCCGCCAGAGGGATGGGGAGGAGCGGAATCCATTACACCTGAATAAAACGGCTGAAGGAGAAGTGACAAGGGAGCCCGGGCTGAGCCACCTTGGGCAGCCGGGCAGGGGAATGAGTGGAGAACAGGTGTGCTGAAATTTCATTACGAGGGTCTTGAAAAATCAACCTGTCAGGATTAGACACTTGTTCTTTCCAAGTGGTTTCTACATTTTCAGGGTTTTCTTTTTTTCTTTTCTTTTTTTTTTTTTTTTTAAGGAAATAAATAATTCTGTAGATCCTTCTCCCCAATCAGTAGAGCCTGCCTTTGAAATTAACCATTTCTCTGGCTTTTCCCTCTGATTGGGATCATGTTCCTACTGGGTCTCTCTGAAGTGCTATTGTGCCCAGCGTTGTTCGCTTAGCCACACACAATGTAACTTCGAAATGTGATGGAAAAAAAATTAGCATTTCCAGTGAACTGGAAAGAATGCATCTGATTTCAAAATGTGTACTTAAAAAAGAAAAAGTGCACCCAAATTGATTCCACCAACTGTAGGGCATATTCTGCCAAGCCAGACCTGAAATGCATTTCTGCAAAGGGACAACTTTTATTTATGATTCTTTAGAAGAAGGAAATATGAAGATCCAGGCACAGGGTAAAAAAAAGAAAGAAAGAAAGAAAGAAGGAAAAGAAAGAAAGAAAGAAAAAGAAAAAGCATCTTGAGGCTTTAATATAGCTTGGATTAATCAAAGTGCCTGCTTTTAAGCTGTTGCCCCCACAGAGGAGTGAATTAATGAGCGATTTATGCAATGAATATATTTTTTTCTTTAATTATCTAGGTATTTCAGACAAGCTTGCTCCTTCTGACTTGAATCCTCCTGATACTTCTCTGAAATCCCAGCTTCACTGTGCATGGGTAATTACTGCCTCCAGTTGTTCGGAGAGCGAGTCTCGGGGAACTGAAGCCTCTCTCGCCCCGACCCTCATGCAAATCAGGTGGGCTGCTCCTGCTCGCCACTCAACCTCTGCTGTAGCCTGAAACCTTTTGAGTGGAGAATCCATTTTGGAATTATTCTTAGGCCGGTGTCTCCTAGGTCGGTGTGGGGGAGGGTATTGTTTTTTAAATAAGAATGCGGAGCCTGGGCCCCACCCCTGGAGACTGAGAACCGCAGGTCTGGGGTGGGGCCTGGGAGTTATTTTGGTATTTCTAAGGCTCCCCCCACCCCAAGCAAATGGTCAGCCCTCCGCTCCCCCCCACCCTCCGGCACCACCACCACACCCACACCGAGGAGAAAACCTTCAATTAGACAATTTAGCTTATCTGCTGCCTTACAAGGGATCTCTAGACCCAAGGCCGCACCCAAAGGCTGGAGTTGTGTGAAGGGCGAGAAGATGGATTTTCCTTTCTCACAGGACAAGCTCGGCTGTAATTCGGACCCCCAGGAAGTGTGCAGGGTGGGGCGGGGGGTTCTGGAGACTGGCTGAGCTACGGTCCGTGTTGCCCCTGTGACCCCTGACTTCACTGGGTCTCCTTCTTAGGTTCCATGATTGTCGGGGTTCCAGGAAAGGGGGAGGGCTGGGGACACACGGTGGGTGGAGCTCCCAGGCTGGGGCCTCGAGCCTGTTGAGGTCAGTCTAACCTCCCCCGTGCAGCCTTCTCAAAACGACAGTCAGGTTTCGGGAAACAATAGGTAGGCCCCGCCAGGAAGCCTGGAGCTGTTGAAAGCTCAGGGGCCACAAATGTCAGCGGGAGGATGGCCCGTTCCTCTTGCAAAAACAATCCTGGGCTTACCTGAGTGTGGGGGCAGGGCCTCGGGCCCCTCTGAGGCCCCAGCCCCCAAGCCATCCAGCCCGCAGCCCCCGTGTGGTTTTGGGGACTCTCGTCCCCACCAAGCCCTCATCCAAGGCCAGAGGAAGGGACTTGGGAAGGGGCAGGTGCTCAGCCAGCTCCAGAGGAAAGTGCTGGATGGATGGGAAGACAGGACCCCTTCGGCCCTCGTCCCTCTGTCAGCGCCCCCACCTCTGCCCCGGGTAGGGGTCAGGGAGCTTGGGCCCGGATCACAGGTTCGTGTTTTTCCCACCTTGCCCCCACTTCAAAGTAAAGGGGGGAGCTCGCTTCTGACGCAGGTGGAGACAGGCCCATGCTGGCATCTCAACTCCCCAACCGAGAACTTTGGGGAACTAGAAACCCCAAGTTCAGGGAAGGACAAGAGTGGCCTGTCCTCCCCTTCGCCACATTTCCATTAGCATCAACATCATAGCGTCCGGAGCCCTGGTGACTCCCCGGCTTGGATAATTATTTCTTATTTCCATTCACATTCACCGGCAAACTTCATCAGACGCTGGTGTATAAAATCGTCATCTTCTAGTACATTCGGCCACCTGAGTCCACAGTCCTGCTGGCACTTGCCTCCCAGCCCTCCACCCCATGCCTACTGCCTCCCGTGGGTACGGGGATGAAGCCATCGAGACAGGAGCCTGCAGACAGTGGCCTCATACCCCGCTCCCCTGAGAATACGCTTCCCTTGCCTCCACATCCCCCCTAGACCGGCACTGATCTGGGTTGAAGACAGCCGTCTTTGTTTTGCCTTTCCCCAGCAAAGGCATAGTAGCATCGGACAGAAGGGTTAACGCAGCTTTCCGGGAGGGACTAACCACCAGAAAGGTGTATGAGGCCCACACACCGGGTGACTGAATGAGCAGGCACTCTGGGTCTTTTGAAGGTGAACGGGAGAGTTAGAGACCCACGAAGTCCCGCCTTCATATAGCGATGACTACACACGGCCCTTTGCCCGTTCAGCAAGGATTCTCTTTGCCGCTATCAGGAGACACCATCATGCCCTTCTCCACTGGAGCCCC
The DNA here is from genome assembly GCF_022355385.1 of Mustela nigripes. Lineage (NCBI taxonomy): Eukaryota > Metazoa > Chordata > Mammalia > Carnivora > Mustelidae > Mustela > Mustela nigripes. Next base: position 136,515,770 of record NC_081563.1, read on the forward strand.
TCTAAAATGTACTTTGGAGCTCCCTTGCATCTAAGTACCCCATAAAGCAGTATCTCCACCCTATCCATTAACCAGTTTGGGATCCAGTTTTGTCCCAGGACCTATTTCTGGCGCTGTCTGTCTGCAATCTTTCTGAGCTGGGCTGCAGGAAAGAGTCGATCCAGCCAAACCCTGGCGTTTGTTAGGCATCTTACCAGCTTAGGATTTGTGGCATCATTGACACGGGAGGACAAACAACGTGTCGTAAAATGGAATGGGAAGTGGAGGTCCTCTCTGTGCAGAGGCAGACCGGCCCAGCGGAGGAGCTCATTGTGGGCTGCGTAGCCTCCCACCTCCCACCGGCTTACCTGCATTCACAGCCTGCAGAGCATAGGAAGCTCGCCGCAAATGCCTATTTCTTCTCTTTTCTTGGTCACACTGAGTTGGGGTCCAAGAGGTCCGATCACCGGAAGAAAAGTCACTCTGCTGGGGAGAGAGGAGACAGGGCACAGAGCCGCGCGCCGCAAATTTCTGCCCGCTCCATTTCTGTATTTGTGGGTTTCGAGGATCTGCTGGCTTCGCTGGCTTCGCTGTGCTGTTATTTACTTAACATTGTTTTGCATTTGCATTATTTAAATAGATTACTTCAAAGTGAACATTTACACTGCCACAGAGAATGGAAAAATCTGTATCACTTGCCACAAATTGGAAATACACATAAAAACAAGCCGAGGCTTATCAAACGTAATAATGGCAACCCTCGCCAGGGCCTAGGGGGCCAAAGGTCCGGGAACACATCTCAGCCCACAGCGAGTGGGTGTCAATGGCCGGGTCACAGTGTGGAAGACACCAAAGTATCCTGGAATGTGAGAAAAGCAAAAAATCCTTAGAGAACTGAGGCCAAGTTTGGACGCGTCCCGAGGTCCAGAGCGGGCCCCTGGAGGCGACACACTTGCGCGCGTCGCAGGAATTTACCGTCCCTTCCCGCCGTTGTGTTTTTTTAATAACAAATTAGCACAGTGTGTGGTTTGTTTGTGTTTTTTTTTTTTTTGTAAAGGAAATTTAATTTTATGTATTTATTTCTGAGCGCTTATTTCTGGTTCAAAAACCAAAACACAAAAGGGTGTGCAGGGAGGCGCCCTGTGGCTTGTCCCTCTCTCGCCCTGGCCTCCCCGACCCCCTCCTGGGAACCAGCCAGCCCAGGGACACACTAGGTATATACAAGCCAATGCATACGTGTATATTTTTTCCTTTTCTTATAAACACAGATGGTCACATACTATAAACACTGCTCCCCACCACGGCTTCAACAATGTGGTGACGCATCTCCTCTCACTATACAATGAGCCTCCGGGTTCTGTTTTTAGCGCTCCGTGCTAATTCCATTGCAAGGGAGGAATGGGTTTATTTAACCAGCTCTCGTGGCAGGCTTTTACGCGGTTGCCCGCCTGTTGTTGTTACCGAGCGCTCGGCAATGAATAAACCTGGGTATTCATCATCCTCCGCCTGGCCAGGGCATCGGAAGGATAAGTTCCCGGCAGTGCAATTAGCAGGAGTCTCAGAATGTTGTTCGCACGTGCTTGCGATGTTCCTGTCCCGTGGGACCGAGGGCTTGGCCAACGAGGTCAACGTCAGGGAACAGGAGCTCCAAAGAACTGTTTTTTGTTTTCTCCAATTTAAGACCAGGCCTCTCCCCATCTCGATCTTTGGGGGTGGGGAAAAAAAAAAGAAAAAGAAAAAGAAACCGGCTAATTCAGTTGAGCTGCACTCCCCCTGTCTGGGTTCTCCATGAATTATGGATTTTTTACAAAGATGGGAAGGGAGGTGAGGTATTGAATTTCCAAACTGGTTTTATCTGACTTAATTTCAAGTTCATCTTCTGCTTCGGGCTTCAGGCGCTGGCAGGCTAAGTGGCCGCAGCGGGCCTCTCCGGGCCTTCCCGCAGTGGGCTCCTGCACTCCCTGGAGACATGAGCCCCTTCTGGGCTTTCTGCTGGGGGCGCTGCCGGAGCATGGTCTGCCTGGCTGGCATTATTTGTGGGGAGCCCAGCGCCCCAGCCCCAGCCGCAGGCCTCACCGTAACCTCATGGGGGTGGGACTTGTCCCAAACACTTGGGGGCTCCTGGACCTCCCAAGGTCCTGCCTCCATGACGGGTCAGGGGGACACAAAGCGAAGACTTTTGAGGGCAGAAAACGGAAAACAGGGGCAGTGACTCGGAGATGCAGCCGATCGGCAACCCGATCCAGGGGCCCGAACCATCTCCTGGAGGGCCTTGCCTGAGAGCACCGAGCATGGCCACGCTGTCGCTCTGTGCAGGCCTTGATCCTGGCATTCCCGCACTGGACCGTTCAGCCTCGACTAGAGACATTTGGGGGTGTCAGGACTTGGGAGAGGTGGGGGGGCTCTTTGTGGGTGGAGGCCAGAGAGCCTGCTGGACACCCCATGGCAGAGAATTACCCCACCCCAACTATTAGCAGCTCCGTGGTTGAGAAAGCCAGCCTGAGCCTGGCCATGAGACACCATCCAAACGAATGTTGTCCTTGAAGGAATGACGCGCCTGGTCCGCTCACGTGAGGGGAGGAGGCAGGCTGGACACCCTCACCACCCCCACTTTCCGGTCTCTGGCCTTAGAAGACCCTCAATGAGTCCCCCATCGCCTAAATGTCCATGTTGCAAAAACGTACAGATCAGCTTGGAGGGGAAATAAATCTGCGAGAGAAACAGTATCTCTGTATCCTCAACCGGCTTTTCTCCTCTGAGCTCAGAAAGCTTCTCCAGGACAATGTTACTTTGTATCCCTATAATATAATGTCAGAAGGGACTGCTCTTCTCACTCTCCAGATAGACACATTTCCCAGGGAGCTGTTCCTGACAGCGAGTTAGTGGGAGAACTGGATCAGAGTCGTAAATCCTGGATACCTTATTTTTTTTATTTTTACAAAATGAAAACAGCTCTTTTTCTCCTGATTATAAAAATGATACATGCACATTGTTCCTTAAAGAATTCAAACAGTATAGGAAAACACAAGGAAGAAAAATAAAGAATTACCCAAATCCTTTCAACAAGAGATAAACAAATGTAGACGACTCGGTGCCTGTCCTTCCCGCCCTTGGGGAGTGTGCGTATGTTACCCACAAGGCCCTGTCCCACCTGCCTCTGACTTTTGGGGCTGGATGACTCTCTGCTGTGAGGCCGTTCTGGGCACCGAAGGGGGCTCAGCAGCACCTGTGGCCTCTGCCCATTAAATGCCCAGAGTATCCCCTCATCTCTGAACTGCGAGAACCCAAATGTCCCCAGACATTGCCAAATGTCCCTTGGGGACGTGGGGGGGGGGGGGGACAGACACCAGTTGAGAACCCTGGAGATCAATGGAATCATCTGCCTCCTGCTCTGTATATGTATATATATAGTGTGTGGAGAGAGACAAAAAGAGTACGGGTTATGACTTTTCGTGTCCCCCGGTATTTAGCATCAGAGTGGCCGGGCTCAGGGACCAGCGGTGTTATTTAGGAGGTCAGAGCTGCAGGTAGATTACTTGACGTCACCGAGCCTCACTTTCTGGCGTCTCCAGAAACTGGAATAGAGCGCCTGTGCCAAGAAGGACCCGATGGGCCCATCCAAAGTTTTTGCTTCGGTGGTCTCACTAGGGACCTAGCTCTGGGACCCCGGGACAGAAAGGAGGCGGCCCCTTCCCAGTGAGGGGAGGCAGGCTGCAGGGTAATGTATTCCAGGCTCTGAGGCCAGAAGAGCGGCAAGGGGACTGGCGCAGGCAGCCTCGCGAGGTTCTGTTTGTGGGCTTTGTTTTTTAATTCAATTCTTTTCAAAAACAGATGAGCACACGTCTGCTTCAATCTAGTGTGCTAGGTTTTTTTCTTTTCGTGTAAACTTTGGTTTCTTTTGAGCTTTAGATATTAAAAAAAAAAAAAGACAAATGTATGAGATCAGTTGGAGGTTTGGGCAAATTGGTTTAGTCCATTGCCGGGGGAATTGGGGAGGATGAGTCACAGTCCTCGGGTTGTCGGATTTTTACAAAGTAGCATATGGTTTCAGTGCCGGTGCAAAGCCTCTGGGTCCCTGCTCTCCCCGCCCCCGTTCACGCCCTCCCCCACTCTGCATGCACTCCCTGCGTCCTTGAAATGCAAAGTCCGGGACTGGCCCATTTGGGGCCACATCTCCGCAGGGCAGGGATCCTCCCTTTACCCATCTCAGTAGGAATGGCAGAGCCTCCGATTGCTTCCTAAAATGATCTCCACTCCTTAAAACATCAGTGAGTCCCCTGGCCTTAGGCTGACAAGCACAGTTCTTCCCAGGGCCCACAGGCCCTCCTTGGACCCCCGTTTCCCTCAGGTCTCCTAGACTTCCTTGGGCCCCTCCCGCTCCTGTGGTTCGCTGCCCCAGGGCTTTGCACCTGCAGCCCTGCCTCTTTGCCCGGTAATGCCTCCCTGTCAATCACATCTCCGCCCCACAGCGCATCCTCTGGGAGTCAACCCGCCCCTCCGCTGTGCGTCATCGGACGGTGGTGGGTTGACCTGTGCTTCTGTGATTATGCAATTAGAACCACTGGGCCAGAAGCGCCCTGATGGCTGAGGCCCTAATTTTGTTCACGACTGTATCGCCAGTGTTCTACCCAACGCTGAGCGCAGCGGGCGAGGACCTGAAGGCAGGCAGGCAAGAGAAAGGAAAAGGTGGGAGGGAAGACCCCCGATCTTTAAAAGTTTATTTTTTTAAACTTCAATATCCCAGTCATCATCTTCAAGTGGTACGTGAATATCAGCGCTCCCTGCCGGCCCCCTCCTCCTCTCCTGGGGCTGAGGTGAGCACCACATTGGCGGGTTGGGGAGACACGTCCATTAAGCCACCTGCGATGGCGGTCCGCTACCAGCCAGCGCGTGGGAGGAGGAATGACTCAGTGCCTCCCCGGCATGAGTGACCAAATGGCCCACTCCAGCCTTCCCGAGGAGCCATCCGCCGCCCATAATGGAGAAATTATGTGAGGCATAATTTATAGTAAAAATCAAATGAACATTAATTCTGGTGAGTCACCCATGCAGAAAGGGCACCTGGTGGCTGTGGACGTGGGCTGTGGTTGAGCACAGCTAAATGTTTAATCAAAAAGAGAGGAGACCGCACTGCACACCGCGGTTTCTAAAGTTTGGGGTGGCAGGTGGGCGCTGCTGTCCGAGCCCTTCTGGGTGCCACAGCCCCACGCCCACTGCGTTTGGGACTCCCAAGTTTGGAAAGCAGGTGGCCGACAATCAGCTAAGCTTCCTTGTTTTATAAAAGGGGACTTCAAGACCAGGGGGAGATGCCAACTTATTGCACGCCCTGCCCCAAATGGCCCCTTCCCCCGCTGTGCCTGTTCTGTCTTCCGAGGCCTCCTCTGCATAGGCCTGGGGTGCCCAGCCTCCTGGGCTCCTGTAGCCAGCACTCCTCTCTTCTCCCTCTGCCAGCCTCCCCACACCCCCATCAAGGAGCTCTCATGTACTGAGGAGTGACTCCAACTGCCTCCCTGCCCCTACATCTCCAGGCTTTTCGAAGGAATTTTCCCAAATACAGACTGATTGCCCCCTGTCTGGAATCCTTCAGTGGCTCACCGCGGCCCTCTCAGTAAAATCCAAGCTCGGGGTGGAGGTTGAGGGAGTCTTGAGGGTCAAAGCCTTCCCATGCATTCCCCCCACCCCATCCTGGGCACACACTTCCCTGCTGCCTAGCTACCTTGCTACCTCCCTGTACATGCCACCTCCTCTAGGTGGCCCTCCCGGCTTCTCCTGGCCGAGCCCGTTACTCACGTGGTCACAGGCCCTATAAGGACAGGCCCATGTCCATCCTGTCCGGCTCTGTGTCCCTGGGCCCCCAAAACAAGGCCGGACATACAGCGTTAGTGTGCAGATATCTTCTCAGATTGTCCGCAGCGAGGGACGGGTAGCGGCTGGCCCCCAAGAATGGGTGATGGCAGTGGGGGCCCCTCTGCTTCCCCCTTCCCCGCCCTTTCCGACCTCTTCCCAGAAGAAAGTTGCCCCGCAGGAAACCCGAGTGGGGGGTGTCCCACCCCTGCCACTCTAGCCTCGGTCAGGTGGCAGACCCCCCCACCCCCAGCCCTGGCCTGGACTGCAGGCCTCACAGCCCATCGTGAAGGAATAGGCCACAGATGGCCCCATTCACAGGCAGGTGCCGACGCCCAGGACACGGGCACATTTTCTTTCTGAGAAGATGGCATCAGTCCCAGTTCACCTCAGATGACGAGAACATTCTGCCTTTTGAGAAAGTGAAGAATGTCCTCAGGGGGGTATGGAGAGATACTTATGGGCAAAGGGGGGCCTCCTCTGGATCTCCTTCTGCCAGGAGCATATTCTGGGTTTTCTTCAACTTCTGCAAACTACCATTGGCAGCTGGGAAGGCCACGCCCCACAGGGACTCAGGGCCATGGGGACAGCGCCTGCCAGGCCCGAAGGGGTCACAGAGGCTCAGGAACTGGTGGTCCCAGCCAAGGAGGCCTGGGCCTTTTCCAAGAGGTCCTGGGTGCCCACAGAGGGAGCACGAGCCCTTTCAGGGCCAGAAACCCTGGCCGCCCTCCTGTGCCCTACCTCAGACCCAGCACCACCCCTCGGACCTGCCCACTGGCGATGTGGCCCCAGCCTGAGCCCTACCACGCCACATACCCAGCCCAACTGCCTCCCTCCTGCCGGTCACCCCCACTTAAGGGACCATCCTCTCTTATCTTTTATCTGCTACTTGACATTGGCTGTGTACCTGCCGGGCACCAGCATCCCGGGACGTGGGGGGTGCCAGCGGGCAGAGTAGAGCAGACCCCCCACTGCGCAGCCTGCATTCGGGCAGAAGAGGAAGCCCATATGCGGGTTCACTATGCAATGCTGGGGGTTGTGGCCAGAAAACAGATCAGGATGGAGGGTGAGGGGGCAGCGGGAGCCCACATGGGTTGGGAGCAGGGGGCAGTCTCACTGGTCCTCGCTCTCTCTGTGGCACTGAGTGGCATCCAGGAAGGCCTGGTGCCTTGGTTTCTGGTCGTCATGACGCTGGGCCACACATGCCTAGATTTTAACTCAACTTTTTATTTTAAAATAGTTTTAGATTTACAGAAGAGTTACCAAGATAGTACAGTTTCTGTGTGCCCAGCACCCAGTTTCTGGTGTCGCGCCGCTGCAGTCATTCACCGCAGTGCTGGGCCCGGACCGGTGCGTTACCAGCGGAATGCCGTGCCGTGTGCTGCTCGGGTTATCACTGGTTTCACCAAGTGACTGTTTTCTGTTCCAGGATCTCAACCAGGACACATTACATGGAGTTGTCAGGTATCCTCTTGGCTGAGCGTCCCCGATTTCTCTTGTTTTTGATGACCTTGACCATTTTGAGGAGTGCTGGTAGGTCCTCGGTGGAAGTCCTCGATGTTTGGTTCCTTCTTGGATCAGGGTGAGGAGTTCAGGGTGGGGCTCACCCATGTGATGATGTTTGGTTCGTTCTTGGATCAGGGTGATACGCTCGGGGTGATGGGCTTGGGGTGGGGGCTCACCGACATGATGAAGGTCTCCTCATCACATCCTGTCTGGGTCTGGGCTCTCCGCGGACTGTTGCTGGCGATGGGAACCTTGGCCCCCCACTTGTGTGCAGCGTTCCCCTCTGCACAGGCTGCACACTGCGCTCTGGAAACAAGTCCCAGAGCGGTACCCAGACGGAAGGGCTGGGTAGTTACGGCCCCACTTCTTAAGCGGGTCTTAGACGAATTTGTGAGGAGTGAGTTGGACAGTCAGGGAGTCAGGCCAAGGTCCCTAACAAGGAAATACGGAGTCAGGACGGCTAAGATCAAGCAGCGCTGACGTCCTGTTCTGCAACTTGGACGGGACCGCACAGACATTCTGTTTTGCAGCCTTTACAGAAATGACTTCTGTAAAACGCCCTAAAGTAAGACAATGAACCACAAAAGTAGCCGTCAATATCACAGGCAAGGGGCAGTTAAGACCCAAGCCCATTGACGTCAGCAAAAAAGGAAAAAGACCATCAGCATGTAGACATGAACCTAATAGGTAGACAGATACGTGACCAGAGCCCCGTTCGGCACAACTGGGCACACCCTGACTGTTTAAGATAGTCCCGCAGAAAGGCTCGTAAAAACTCCTCAACTTAGAAACTCTGGGAACTGCCCACGCCAGCGTCTTCCGTCTCCAGGAGCTTTACACTCTCACTCTGTCAACTTTGCTCTGCTGCCCACCACCCTCCATCTGGTCTACCTCCGCATTCTTCGAACCCATGTGACCAAGAATGGCAGGCACTAAGGGGACACAAAATCCTGTAACATGTTCTTTGGAATTCTCCATGCAAGACATCTGACGCTTGTACACATCTCTTCATTTGTTCAGTTACGAAAGTGTAGACTTGGCGGTCAGAATCCAGTGCTAGCTTGTTAGTCAGACGGTTCCACTCTGGGTCCCCAGGAGCACTCTTGGGCGCACCTGTGCCGCCTGCCATGGCCCCCATTTAGGCTTTGGAGCTCTTCCTTACCTTCTGCCACAACGCCGTGCTCCTCGCTCCTCGCCTCGGCCTAGGAATAAGCTCTTTTCACAAGAAGCCTGGATGCTTCTGTTGGATAGCGGCTTCGGGGACCACAGTCTGAGGGTGGGGCATGCGTGCTGCTGCTGCGGTCACACGGGCTCCAAAGCCTCCCAGGGCCCCGTGTGGAGCTCAGAGATCTGTCTGTGCTCAGGTGCCCACGATGCACACTGACCTATAGCTCTTCCTGCCATGTCGATCAGCCTTCAGGCTAAACAGCCTCGATTACCAGGACCCATGCAAGGGCAGAGGCTCTCTTTACATCGCAGCTACCATGGGGCAGCAGGATCAAGTCCCAGTCAGGTAATGTGTGAAATCTTTTTGTCTTTCATTTCTTCTCATGAAGTCAAGGTAAAACCTGTGTAAGCTAATGTAGTCTTCCAGTGGCGCCTGGATTCCCCCGCAAAAGGATGCCAGGTAGTATCTGGAGACATCTTTGGTTGTTACCACAGGCAGAGGGTGGTTGCCGACCTCCAGGGGTAGAGGCCAGGGCACGCTGCCAGATACCCCACAGCACGCAGGACAGCAGTCCAGCCCCAAACAGCAGCAGTGCCGAAGGTGGAGAAGCCCAGGGCCCAGATCCAGGCAGGAAGGAGCCTGGGGGCCCCTGTTTAAATCTGAAGCCTGTCTTCTGGTTCCCCTCCACTCCTCCTCCTGCTCCGCCCAAGTGCGAGTGCAAGTGCGCAGAACCCAGCACTTTCTAACACGCTACCTTGCTCTCCCACTGGAGGAAACACCTCGTGGAAGGGATTCCTGCCCCTTTAGTGTGCCCATGGCTGAACGGGTGGTGAGGAGGAGGCCAGGGCAGGCAGAAGCCACAAGCAGGAAGGTTGGCCTTGGCCAGGATAGTCACGTTGTTTTCCTGAGACGGGGGAAAGGCTCCGGGAGAGAGCAGTGGGTGGCGGTTGGTATTACAACTGCCGGGGTGGGGCGCCCTCGGAAGCAGAGAGGGCTGGGGTGCCTGGCCACAGAACCGGACCAGGAGGCCCATTATCTCCCCCACCCCAGCCCCAACATGGTCTCCAAAGCCATGGACACGTGCTGTCGGCAGCCAATGCCCCGGTCTTTATTGGCCTCGTCTTACTCGCCAGGCCCTGTCCTGCCCGGTGCCCTGCCTGCAGGAGCCACCCAGGCCTGGCTGGCAGAACTAGGACGACCTGCCCAGCACAAAGCCACTGCAGACCTGGCACCTTCCCGGCAGAGCCGGGCACCAGAGGCCCCTCAGTCCCCCTCAGTCCCCCTCCCCCTGCATGTCAAGCCAGACCAGACCCTGCCGAGGTCCACAGATGAGCTCGGGGGGTGTCCTCAAGCCCAGAGAATTCCGCACCCCCTCTGCATGAGGCTGCTATGATGGGACGGGTTCAGCAGCTTCACAGGAGAATGTGTTTGGGAAACGCGTTTCTCTGACAGGAAGGAGGAAGCTTCCGCTTTGCAGCTGCTCACGGTAGACTCGAGGCCGCCGCCCGTCCCCAGGCGGGCTGTGCATTGTCACGAGGCCGCTCCGCACCTGCGAGAGCCCCTCAGCTGCCTTTCTCATGTCCCAACTGTCCGAATCCTTCCGGATGGTCCGTCCATGCATCCATCCAGCCGGCAACTCTGCGCCCTCACTGCCTGCGCTGTGCTGAGTGTGTGAGAAGGGCAGGCCCTGCCCTCCGGGGTTCCGGCCGCAGGGGAAGCCAGGCGTCCCGGCCAGTCCGTTCAAGGAGATGGTGAGCGCCATGGAGGAGAAGCGCGACCTGTGATCAGAGCAGAGGGCTGGTGGCGGCGGTGGGGGGAGCTCACCAGCTCGGCCGGGGCGGAGGCCCAGACCAGACCACGCTTCCTGAGAAGCCCCGCGGGCAGCTACCGGGAGCTCAGGGGAAACAGAGCAGAGACGAGGGAGCCAGGGTCCCCGCTGGCCTCCAGGAGAGGGCGCAAGGCGAGCAGGGGGGCGCTGTGGAGAACCAACAAAAGGAAAGACATTTACCCTACTCAACTCATACATTTATTAGGTGCCGACTGCACACCATGGGAGAAGTCCAAGCTAGAGAACATTAATAACCCTCAGGGCAGCTCTGGCCCTTATCCCGTGAGCTCAGGGACTAGAAGGGGTGGCAGCCAACGTCCCCAGCACAGGGACAGAGATGATGAGGGCCGCAGTGAGAGTGAGGAAGAGCCCAAGGACAGGGAGAGCAGGCCCGGGGGCAGGCCTTCAGGCAGTTCTGGGCCAAACAGCATCCGTGGCTCTTGGGGACAATGCAGGTGGGGAAGGCCAAGCTCAGGGGGCGGGTTGTGCACCAGGTAGTCCCTGGAGGCCTGGGGTTAGAAGAACAGTATGGTCAGTGGCCTCTGGCTACCACGTGGGGGGCTCACCGGTGGAGTGGGGGTCTCCGCAGGGTAGCGGAGGACAAGGTCTTTCCCCTTGTCAGGTTCCTTGTGTCCCGCCTCCGACGGCACAGCCTGAGGGTGAAGCGCTCCTCAGAGCCCTTCAGGAAAGCCTCCACCCAACCCTCTGAATCAGGCACAACAGGATTGGGGGGGGCCCTCCGGAAGAGCCCTTCATCATCACCCCGACACCAGGCTGTGCCTCATGCAACCCCTCCCTGATTTCATAACGTGGCCCAGGGTCTCCTGTCACCCCTCCCAGCCTGGTCCCTCATGGTGACCTAGGGTGGCCCCTGATGGACGGAGATGTCACAGGACACCAAAGGCCCCCCGATGGACGGAGATGTCACAGGACACCAAAGGCCCCCCGATGGACGGAGATGTCACAGGACACCAAAGGCTCCCCGATGGACGGAGATGTCACAGGACACCAAAGGCCCCCCGATGGACGGAGATGTCACAGGACACCAAAGGCCCCCCGATGGA
>NC_081563.1:136527258-136538327 GCF_022355385.1 Mustela nigripes
CCCCGATGGACGGAGATGTCACAGGACACCAAAGGCCCCCCGATGGACGGAGATGTCACAGGACACCAAAGGCCCCTCTTTGCACCCCCAGGGTCCACGCACATCTCCTGGGGCAGCCCGGGCAAACACGCATACAGAGACCTGCCTTCCGGCCCGCTCCCCTTCCCAGTTCAAAGGCTGTGCTGTCTCCTTTGAAGAAATGGCCTTTGAACATGGGTTCACCGGGGTCTTGGCGGCAGGCTCCGAGCACCACGGGCAAGAACTTCATCCCGGCTCCAGGCCAGCCTCACGCGCCGCCGGCCCCGGCAGTGCATCTTCCAATGGCTTCTCTCCGACGCCTCTGCCACTGCCTCGATTTGAGCGGCGGCCGCACGCCCAGGATGCCATTCCGGGCAGGGCCCCAGGAGAGGAGTCTGTGACCCCCTGCCTGATCCGAAACCTGGCCTCATTCTGAACAAAAGCTGCATATTATAAAGGAGCCGTCCACTCACTGCTAAAAGAAGTCGGAGGCTGGTCCTTCGTGGTGGGGGAAGACCACCAGCCGCCCCGAGACCCCCGCCCACCCCCGGGGCCTCCTCCAGGGCCCACTGCCTCCGCGGCCGCACAGCTGGCTCTGGAGCTCCCAGCCCGACGGCACCGGCAGAGGAGCAGCGTCCACAGGAGCCTGGACGTTCTGCCTGGAACATTCGCCATGGCGTAGAGAAGAGAGAGAAAATGATGAAAGCAACCCGAGCCAGGGCCAGGCTCCAGCCTTCTCCTCGGGGTGCAGAAGGCAGCAGAGCCCACGGCCCGGTGCCCCAGCCGAGCAGGGAGTGGGGGGACAAAGACGGGCCGTGTCCGCCGAGGTCACCACATTCCACATTTATTATGCAGCAGTACAAAGTGTTTGCTCGTGGATGTTCCGTTATTAATTCTCTGTAACGGCAGATGGTCTGGAGTTTCCCGCTTTCACCTGACGCGGCTTGGCGGGCCGCGGGCACAGTAAATCCTCACTGCAGGTGGCTTTGGGGGTGCGGCTGCCACCGTGAAGTAATCAAGCCGTTGGACAGAAGCCGGCTGAAGCCAGAGCAAGCTCTGCCGAGGTGTCTGTGGGGGCCGCCATGCTGGGCCTGGGCTCAGAGCTCAAAAGGACCACTCCCCACGGACATCTGCAAAGAGCGTGGCATTGAAGCCCTTTAAGAACAACGGGTTCTGGCAGAAGGTGAAGACCCGTCTCCTCCTCCTCAGACCTAGTTTCCGTGAATCCGTGTGTTTAGCAAACCTCCCCTCCAGGGAGCAAAGGGTAAAGTCCCACGGACAAGAGGCTGAAGCACGGAGAGTCAAATCAAGGAGGTGGCGTGAGCCCAGCTTGGCGGGGCCAGCGCTTCAAAGGGACACTGCCACTCGAGGTGCCCAGGACACCTGAGAGCAGACATGCCTGGACAGAAAGGAAGAGGAAAAGGGGAGGGTAGACGGGCACACACGGCAGACACCCGTGCGCACACGCCACAACCACCCAAGGTCACATGCGGTTGGCTCCGGCACTTGATCTCTTTCTCCCGACGGCCAGAACAGCCATCAAGTGCAACTAGTACTTATGGGCAACCTGTGGACTGTTGTCTGGTGTTGATTTCAGAGAGAAGGAGTGATGGTTTTGGAAATGTGGCCCCTTTTCTGATGAGAGAGAATGGGCTGTCAATGAAATCAGCCGGGAGTCACAATCGCCAAGGCCTTCTTGGATGATCTTGGACAGATGACCCGCCCACAGCTGACTCCAGAGCCTCGGGCAGAGCCCGCGGAGGCAAGGTCACAGAAACCTTCTCTGAAATCTTTCTGGTTGGCCAGAGGAAGGAGACAGAACTATGGCGGGCCTGCTGATCTTGCAGAGCAGAGGCAGAGGCTGGGGAACCCAAGAAGAGATGGGGCAGTTGAATTCCTGGCATCCTTGACCATTGAACGATTGCACCGAGGGAAACCCATCACCCTGCACCCAGCTGTCATTCTAGACAAGGAAACCCATGCAGGTGCCATCACTTACCCAAGACCACATGGCCAGGTCCAGAGCAGCTCCAAGAGGCGCCCCAGGCCACGGGGACCAGAGGAACTGGGGACCAGGGGACCCCACGGGCTCTCCTGAGGAAGGGGGCAGAGAGCACCGGCGACAGCGTTACTGCAGCTGCGCCATCTAGTGGTGAGGGACTGGGGCACTTTGTGCCTCGGTCTGAGCCCCCTGGAACACCGGTCACCCAAAGAGAGGCACAGGGCTCCAAGAGAACCTGGGGCTGTCCAGAAGACCTCTTTGTGGTGTACCCACAGTGAGCAGTGGCCACCCACACACCCCACCAGGTTGACTGTTTTCATCAGGGCCGTGAAGAGCGGCTTCAGGCACTGACCTCTCAAGGATCGCTGTCCTCACCTATCAGAAAGTTCAAAGGGGAAGACTCAGGACACCGCATCGATAAGTCCTACTGCTCCCTCCAGAAGTGCAGGTGTGAGGGAAGGCACTGCGGGGTGTCAGGGGTCTGCCCTCGGCCCAGCCATGCTTGGCTGGTCTTCCTAACAGTCACATCCCACCAAGGTCAGCTCTCCACGGCCACCCCATCCTGACGACATAACTCCTCCAGGCTGGAAGGAACAAGCTCTGACCACAGGCGAATGAACATTCCAGAAGTTCCAGAGACCCTCCTCTACACTGTCAAGAAAGAGGTCTCAGAGGGAAAGCATCCTTCCCGAAGACGGGAACACCTCAAGAAGCAGACCCGCTCAGTCCACGGGGCTCGCACCCATCAAATCAGGGTGACCTTTGACCTTTGGCACATCCAGAGGCAAGAGCATCTCACACATACTCATCATCACCACTAATGGGTCCCACCAGGCCTCCTCTGAACCGTTCCTCTCCCAGCCGCTCCTCCTACCTCTGGCAATCCCCCTTCCTCATGGTAGCAGTGAGGGCACTAGGGGATGTGGGTTCAGACCATGGCTTAGACCCCTCAGGGATTCCATGGCCCGAGTCCAGCCCCGCCCCCCTCCCTCTCACTCCTGCAGCCAGGATGGCCTCCCTTTGTCCCTAGAGCCCATGGCCTGCTCTTCCCACGCCAGGCCCTCCCCCCAGCTTGCGACATGCCCACGCTCCTGACTCAGGCCAAGCATCACCTCAGGCTCCTCCCCAGAGCCTGGCCCACACCCCGATCTCTAAGCCGCATTCAAAGACAGCGGTTTGGAAGGCGGGCTCTGGAGTCCCAATCCTGACTCCACCACCGTCCCACCGTCCAGCTGCACGGCCTTGCACAGGTGATCCATCTCCAGGATCCAGACGCGCCCTGGCCTCCCCAAGACCCATACAGTTTCCCTGTAAAGTCGCTGTGAATATTAAATGAAAGAATGCATTTCCCTCATGCTTCGGATATGGGGGGCACCATGAGACATCCAATAAAGGAGCAAACCAACCAGGAGGAAGAGCTTCTCCAAGTTTCAGGCTGATCGTGTGTAAACAGCCAACCCTACCGAGTGTCTCTCCCACATTGGACACGGTTCTTCCAAGGAGGAGGGGTCTCCCAAGCCCTCACACAGGCGGCCCTGAGGGCCCAGCTGCGCCACTGGGGCCGTGGGTTCTCCCCAGGGGCCTGGACAAGCAAGGGGCTCTGCACAGCCACAGGCATCAATTCGAGGGGTGCCTGCCCCAGGCAAGGGCCCCAGGAGCCCCCTGAGCAGACCCTTCCAGCCCTCCTGCCTTCCTCCCCCAGGCTGAGAAGCCACCTCCAGGATCCAGACCCGCCCTGGCCTCCCCAAGCCCCATGCTGCGGCTCAGAGGCCCAGAGCAGTCTGGAGGTTGGCATCGCCGCAGAAACTGCCCTAAAACCACACTGTACTTCTATTCAGGTTGCCGGAGGGCCACAGGGAGGGGAACGGGCAGCCAAGCGGCCCCCAGGGACCTGGCAAAGGCCCTCGCAAAAGCTCGTTGGCCCCGTCCTTCGTTCCCCGTTCCCAGGCCAGGCCACTCGGTGCTCTTCCATGAGCCCAGGTCTCCCAAGACCAATGTCACAGCAAAGTCAAGGAGGCCCCAGCCAGCAATTCGGTGGCTAATTCTGACAGCCCTCGCCCCTCCTGAGATAATAATAGGTCCACTTCACTGCACAGAGAGCAAGTGCAAATGCCTGCAGAGGCCAGGCCCTGCTCCGAGATGAGTGACGGGGCCAGATGGCGGCGGGTGCGGTGGCGGTCTGCAGCTCGCCGGCAGGGGGCAGCCCCCCCTCGGCGACGGCTGCCTGCGAACAGGGCCCGGGCAGCTAGAGGCTCCGGAGTGTGGGCCAGGAGAAGTCCACTCTCCAAAAGTTCTGGTAATATCTCCTAAAATCTCAACACTGGCAGCTATCATAACTTAGACTTAAAGAAGCGAATCTGTGCGGTTGAAACGCAACCTGTTTCTGGGTGGGGTCGCCCTAGAGGGCAGCCGCCAGCCCCACTGCATGATGGTGGCTTCCCCCAGACGGGTTTCTGCCGGCAAGAACAGCGGCCACCGTTTCGGGACTTGCTGCTCAGCGGCCGGTGCTGCTGGTCTCATTTAATCCTCCTGGACCCCAGGTCCCCTTCCTCGTAAGTCGGGAAACCAACTCGGCGGATAAATAAGTCGCCCCGAGGGTGTGGGGCAGACAGAGGGGTGCTGAGGTTGGCGCTCCGCTCTGCTAGACGCCAAACCCGGGGACCTTAACCCAAAGGTTTATCCCGCGGCCTGTTCCCGTGAGCAAGGGGGCTCAAGCCTGCCGGCCTCTCCGCTCTAGACTCGTCCATGGCGTTGCCCCGCGCTTCCATCGGCCCCGGCCCCCCCGCCGGCGCCCACCGCTTACTCGGATGACCCTCCCGCGACCTCTTCACTGAACTTCACGCGCTGGGCCTCTTTCCAGGCACTAATCCTCCCCAGCTCTCCTGACCATATCTAGCCATGGCAGTGCAGTGTCCTCCAAATCCCCCTGCCCCTCTATCCTGCTGCCAACTGAGCTTCCATTTGGCCTGTGACATTTAAAAATATCTGTCCAGCCTTGGCATATAGAACCCAATACCCCCAGCTGTTGAAATACCACTGCCTCATTCGGCCCGCACATGCTTCCAGTAAAAGCGTAAGTTGACCCAGAACACTGGGCCACCCGAACCCTCTATCCCAATCACGCCAATCTTAATTTGGCTCCTTCGTCAAGTGTGCCGTCTACTTGAGCCCATTCCTGCCCCTACAAGGAGAAGACAGGCACGGCCCTGGGGGGCTCTGAGCAGCAGAGCAGGGTGTGGGCCACCTGTGTGCCCGTGACGGGGAGCACATGCCTGGAGCGTGGTGTGATGTCCGCCACAGCTGTCCCTCCCTCTCCCTGTCTTCCGACCCCACTGGGCCCCACAACCCTGCTATTAATACAGCGCCAAGAGGCCCAGCAGCTGGCCACGGCAAAATCCTTCCCCACGGACAGTGACAACTGACCTCACGCTGATCTGGGCTCTGTACCCTCCAAATGTGCATTCTTCTAGAAGGAGCATAGCTGAAATCCGCCTGGCCGCTGAAAATGTCTCTACGTTGTTTTGGGAATGAGGAAAACCTCCCGCGATCCATCTGGCAGCTTTTAAGAAGGGACCCAGAAGATGGGCAGTGGCTTGGGGAGACTTCTAAGGCTCCCAGGGGTTAGGGACTACTCCCCCGGCGAGGGTGCCCCACACCTGCACGGTGACTAAGTGTCTCACGGGGACAAGGAGGGAAGGGCAGAGTCAGTTACCTGACTCGCTCTCCTTGTGGGGAAGAGGGTGACTTCAATGGACCCCCCAAAGACCCCAGAAAGAGCGGCTTAAAGTGGTATGATTTCTGGGACATACCTTAAAAAAAGACACCCAAAGAAGGAGCAAGCGCTAATGGGCTATATGGCTGTGTTGGGGCCCCAGGGTCTCATCTCCACCTCAGTGTGCCAGGAAACTTCCAGAACGACAAGTTTAAACTTACATATGTGAAAAAAGATCCAACAAAAATTCAACAAAATTGGAATTCAATATTCAAAATACTCATAATATACACGTGAAAAAAAAAATCAACCAATTCCTAAGAACCTAGCATATGCTAGGAGCTCTTCTGGGCACTTCTCGATTTGTACAACAGACAGACAGGTGGGCATCTGGACAGCAACAGCCCAGCTTGGAAACCACTCCTTTGGCCACAGCACGACGGGTCCCTTCCCCAAATGCCCGATTTGTTTCAACTGTCCCACTCCACTGGCCCATGGAGACAGCCTCAACACATACTTTTTAAATTTAGTATTTAAAAATACACAACGAGCCAACCCAAATAAGACACAGACGGTCACTTCAAGTGCTAGAATGCCTTTCTCCCCTGCCCTCACCCACCTTCTCCGCCAGAGTAACAGAGTAACAAAACTCTAATTTATCAGGTGCTTTCTGTGAACATGTTCCTTCTATTCTGCATATATTGGCTTCGTTTTGTCGGCTTCTGACCTGTATGAGGAACATATCCTACCACACTTCTGAAGGTGTATTTTTAGGCACGGGCTCTTTTCTGGCATTTTCTGGCATCCAATCAAGAATCAAGCACATAATGGGAGAAAGACCCACCTCCCCCCACCCCAATCCCTAGAAAAAACCGGCACGAGAAGAGAGTCCTCTGCTCACAGGGGGAGTGGGCAGGCCACGCAAGATGTGCCAGCAGGAAGTAGAAGGTGGCCGAGCTCACGCTCCTGTTGTCTGGGACAGAGCTCTGCCGGGGGCCAAGGGCACGGGTTAAAGCCTCACCGATAAGCCTGTTTCTTGGCTGCGTCTGCAAACAAAAACATGTGAAGTGACGGCAAATGTCATAGTAAAGGCAGATCGAGACAACTACATCTGTCGATTTATTATTAGAAGGCAAATGTCATGGAAAGAAAATATCCCCCAAGTAATTTAGTCCTGTGCAAACTCACCAGGCTTCAGGTGGTTGGAACCAGAATCCTTCCCAGCACTCCTCAGCTACGAGTTGCCTCACTAGACCCCGGGTCAAAATCGAATGTGTCCCCCTTGATGGTAAGTTATCTGTTGGTTTGGGAGACGAGAATACACTACACAGCCCAGGAAGACCACCTGTCAGGACATCTTTTCTAGGGTCCAGATGAGTACTTTCCTAGGGGGGTGAACAGACATAGCCCCTCACGTCTGTTGGGGGGAGGACAGCGCTGCACCCAACCAAGATGGCGCCCAAGGAGCCAAGGGCCAACACTGTCCATTTTAAGAGCTATGCATTTATTTTCTTGTGTATTTAAAAAATTCTTAGCCAGAGGCCAAGTAACAATAGTATAATCTTCTTTCAAACTAAATTCATTTACATAAATACAGCAAGTTGATTTAAAGAAAACCACTAAGTACCACCATAGTGTGGGAATATGGCAAAAATCATCTAGTTAGTACAGAAATAACTTAAGTTTGAGCAAAAATCTCAATTCTGCTGGAAAGGGTGCGCTGGCCCCACAGCATGGTGTGCATGAGAAGGGGAGGAGCCCTGCATCCTCGCCACTGATGCTGAGGGAAGTCCCCAACAGCCGGTGGTCATGCACCTCAACTCTCTAGTCAGGAACCCCTAGGAAGGTCTCAGAGAAACTTGCTCTTCTCATTCTCCCAAGTTTCCTCAGTTTCTTTTCTTCAAGCTTCCACAATGGCTCCAGAAGCACAGGTGGGCACATCCCCCCTCTCAGCAGACAGCTCACCCAATTTAACCAGGGCTCCTAGGGGCGGACCCTTCTCTCTTCAGACAGAAGTCTATTCTAAAACTAGTCAGAGATGGGAAGCTGCTCTTTTAAAGATGCTAAAAATAACAGTAATGTTAATCATCTTATTTCACTAATTTTCTTTATAATTATTTCTATATTATTAGTAAGTTCATGTTACTATCAAGGAAGAGCTACGACACCCATACAACCCAGTCTGCCAGAAAGCCCTACTTTACCCCACCATCCCAGAAGCCCCTCCAGTTAACGCGGCCTTTCACACTCAAAACCATCCCAGCTGGGTGACAAATCATCCAGTGACCCTGGTTATACACCATGACTAACCCGTCCATGTCTGCAAGGAGTAGGGTGGGCAGGAGCGCCCGCAACACGGTCCCCAGTCTCACAGGCTAGAGAGCATTCTTCCGATTGTGGCCACTCCCAACTTAAAACGTCTAGATGGGGGATTAGGAGAGGGGGTCTAACGTGAGGGTTCGGAGGGATCAGAAGATCTGACCACTGCTCCGAGTTCTCCAGGAGGCATCAGCAAGAGCCGGTCGCCAATGCTGTGTCTCAAAAGGCTCAGTGCTCTTCATAAGAACTTGAAGAAATAGTGCAGAGCCCGTCCGTCTGCCTCTGGTCTAATTTCTCTTGGCGAGGCCTCCCCCCACCCCGCTTTGTGGCAAGTCTCAGAAATGTATTTCACTAAAGTTGAACGTTTCTTGCTGACTGGTCAGAGCCAAGGTCATGCCCCTCAGGGAAACAGCACTGGGGCCTGACTCCCAACTCGCAGGGGTCTGGACACACCACTGGTGCCCTGCACTCTTGGCCAGAGCAACCAGGCAGTGTGAGAAGGTGGGACACACATTGCCTGGGGGACAGACCGGTAGCCCTGTACTGAAGGGCAATTGAGTCAAAGCGCTGTGTCTCCCTGTGACCTCACTCAAGACTGACCCCAGACAAACCCTTGTAAATGCATACCAGACGTGTGCCAGGACAGGGGACCAAGCAGAAACAGCCAGAAGGTACATCGGTAGGGAAAAAGACTACGGACAGTCTTCTGCTGGGTCCACAGATGATGGGGTGACAATTGAAAAGAACAAAGGAGATCTTAGGTGAACCAACACATAAGAGTCTCCAAGATAACGCTGCCAGGTAACAAGGTTGCAAAGTGACACAACACTACCGTGTTTAAAAAAAAAAAAAAAAAAAGATTTTTTGGGGGCCACATGCGTGGCTCTGTCGGTTAAATATCAGTCAGACCCTTGATCTCAGCTCAGGTCTTGATCTCAGGGCATGGATTCAAGCCCCGCGTTGAGCTCCACCCTGGACATGGAGCCCAGAAGGAAGGAAGGAGATGTTTTTCTATGAAAACGGGTCATTCTGTGCAAAGTTGGTAGCCCCAGACTTTGAGAGGTGGGCTATGGAGACTGTGGCTGTTGGAGGGCCATTAAAGCAGATTTTTTCTTTTTATTTTTTTTACTGGCTTTTCATGTAGTGAATCCAATTCACGGATGCCACACATAATTAAACGCTGCATTTTTGTTTGTTTGTTTTTTAAGTAAAAGATCGAAGCCTCTGAGTCATCACAGGTTTCAGAGAGCAGGCATCTTAAACAAGGGGCTTGAGAAAATGGGTTTGCCTTTCTTCTACCTAATCTCCATGTCCTGGGGACCAGTTTTAAACAATAACCAGCACTTTGGGCCTTGGCTGGATTTTTGAATAACCGGTAGAAAAAGAGTGTCACCAGATGCTCTTAGCTTTAACCTTGCCCAGGTCCCTCCTGGCTGCCGTGGGACCCTGCCAGGGCTGAGGGCATGGTATAGTTCTATATCCCGCTTCCAAACCACCTCCAGCCAGCTCTTGATTTGCTCCTTCTTTACTAAGGAGCCGGCAGAATGTCAGTTCTAAAGTGATGAACCTCCCCATCTTGGAGCCCCAGGCTCCTCCGCTGAACCCCGGAGCGGCGAGGACTCCTTCTCCAGTCCCCTCAGTCCACAACGACTTTGGCTGGAAACTCAGCTTGGGGGGCCTTTCCTGAAAAGCTGCCACCAGAACCCCTCCACTGCGCCACAGGTCCCCTCCCACCACCCTTCTGCCTTGTGGATTCCTTCTCACGGGTCATGCAAGGAGCGTCTAACTCAGTGAGTCAGCAACAGAAGTCACCCCCCTCCTCAACTTGGCAGAAGTCAAGGTCTGCCCGCCGCCCGTGTGCCCTCCCCACCCCCACCCCTTCTGCAGTTCAGTGAAAGCAAAGGACTTCCCTCCTCCACACGGCCCATTCCCCGAGTCCATGCTGCCACCAAGCCCCGCTCCTCGACAGCCCAGATGCCTCTCGAGGCCATTCTCACTGCCACCAGTCTCGTGTATTTCCAGAACTACCTGCCCGAGACCCAACTACTCCCATCATCTCTGACTTCCCTTCAAATTCTACCCCCTTGCCCATGGCCAGAGGGATTTGTTCAACAGCTCGATGGTGGCACCTACCAGCCCCCAGGACAACGACTCCCCACTGTCCTGAGGGCGTTCAAGACACAAGGTTGCATTTTGTCCCCACAGAGGCCCTACAGAGCAGCCCTGGGTCAGCCCACTGACTGCTTTCACTCTGTACCCCAGACTCTGCTGACCTTCTGCCAGTTCCACTAATGCATTCAGTCCCTTCCAGCAGAGGGCCCGCGGACACGCTCTTCCTGCGCTGGGAACTGCGCCACCCCCGCTGCCCGCCAAACGCCTATCCTTTAGTTCACAGCTCAAGTGTGCACATATCACTTTCCAAGGCAAGTATTCCCTGACATGCCTAAATCAAGGGCAGCTTCCTCTGCTGGATGCTCAGAAAAAAGGTTCTTTTCCAGTGCCCTTAGCTTGGATGGTAATGAGACTCTCCTTAATGTGATGACTATTATTTCCAGAGCCCCCACAGAATGCACTGAGTGGAGAGACGGGGTCTGATCACCAACTCACTCACCAACATATTCCTGGTGCCTAGCACAGTGTGTGGCCCACAGCAGGAGCTCTGTGTACTTCTGTACATCAAACCATGGCTTCTAAGATCTTCATCAAGAAGCCACTAAGAGAGAACTGGCAATTTATATAGCCAAAACCCATCACCATCACTGCTGTCACCATTATCTCCACCTACATCATTACCATCATCACCACCATTACCACCGTCCTCACTATCACCACCACCACCACTGTAACCGCCACCACTGTCATCACTAACACATCACCAACAACATCATCACCAACATCATTAACACTACCATCATCACCACCATCACCACCACCGTCATCACTATCACTAGCACCATCACTGTCATCACTACCATCACCACCACCACCACCACCACCGTCAGCACCATCACCACCACC
>NC_081563.1:136538427-136578560 GCF_022355385.1 Mustela nigripes
CACCACCACCATCATCAACACCATCACCACCACCACCACAGTCATCACCATCACCACCACCATCACCACCACCATCATCACCATCACCACCACCACCAACATCATCACCAACATCATCACCACCACCGTCATCACTACCATCACCACCACCATTGTCATCACCACCATCCCCACCACCGTCATCACCACCACCATCATCACAATCACCATCACTGACAGCTACCATCAGTCAAACTACCAGTTCAGAGTTTGCCTGTTCTAGATCCTTGCTAGGCACTTTCTATTTCTTACGTCATTTGATCTTTTCCATAACCCTGAAAGGCAGAGTTTTTTGGACCCTAGAAAGAACTTTTTTTTGCACTGGAGGAGACAATAATCCAGACAGGTAACGCCACTGCAGCTATGAAACAGAGGGATGCAAGACGCACACCCAGGCCCGTCTGGTCCCAACTCGGGCTTCTCACCTCTCCCCCTTCTCAGGCTGAATATTGAGTCCGTCCCAAGAGACGCCATCTTGTTTCTCCTTACAAGCCACCTAAATACTGCCAGGGAGAGGACATTATGAGAAAATCCCTTTAAAAAGGAAACACAATGAGGATGCCTCCGTCCCATTCCCCTGTGTAGTAAAGGAGTTAAAGGCTCTTCTCTGCTGCATGCTGCCAAAGAGCACGGCGAGGCATACGGGAGGGTAAAAAGACGAGAAGTGGAGAGAAGACATAAAACATCGGTCTAATGAACTGACACAGCTAACCGGAAGAACACAGAAGACTAAGCAGAACACTAAGGAATAAACCAAACTTCTTTTCAAATAAAGAGAGGCCCAGAATTACCCCATATCACAAACTGTACCACTCAAGAGGACGTGAGGTAGAAGTTCCTGATTTAGAGACTCCAGACAATGTCACACTTTCAAAAGAAGTGTGAGAAGCCAAGCTCGGGTTGCCAACTTGTTTTTCTTTTCTTTTTTTTTTTTAATAGAAGTAAAATCATTTTATTTTATTTTTTAAATTTTATTTATTTATTTGACACAGAAAGACAGCAAGAGAGGGAACACAAGCCAGGGGAGGGACAGAGGGAGAGGGAGAAGCAGGCTCCCCACTGAGCAGGGAGCCCAATATGGGCTTCGATCCCAGGACCCCGGGATCATGACCTGAGCTGAAAGCAGACACGTAACGACTGAGCCACCTAGGCGCCCCTAAAATCATTTTTTTTAATGGAATAAAAACAAAATTCTTATCTCTCTACAACCTTAAAACAAAAATCTCTACTTACTATCTGTTGTGATTCAGAAAGAGGTGCCGCTGACAGGCTAACAGGAGGGAAGTTTCTGTAGGTTCTGTGATGGGGAAGAGTCCCCGGGGCGCCCAGCTGGCTTGGTCGGCGGAGAGCGAAACTCTTAATCTCGGGGCTGTTAAGTTTGAGCCCCATGCTGGGAGTAGAGACCACTTAGAAATAAAGTCTTAAAAACAAAAAAGAATCATCCCTTTGTCCCTTCTCTGAATGACCTGAGCCCGGTGACAAGCCCACCACGTTGTCTTTAATTTTTCTCCATTCACCGTGCATTGGCATTTGGCGACAGCTGACTTAATTTGCCTCTCTCTCTTACGCAGGAATCCCTTCTACAAAATTCTCTGCAACCTTCACTGCTTAAGCAGCCTGCTGGTTGCCTCATAAACCAAGCAATTCTAGAAGTCGCAAACTATGAGAAAAATGCACAAAATCAATACCATTCCCATAAACACATAATAAACAGCCTGCAAATATAATGAAAAAAGAGAGCCCATTCACAATAGCAACAAAAGTAACAATACTTGGGAAACACATGATCTATTTTCACATTTCAAACTCTACATATGATATATAAGAATTATATAATGAAAACACAAATCCTTAATGGGAGAGATGGAAACTCAAGGAAATGAAGAGTGACATCATACTGGGGCTTAGGGCTAAACACAAGGAAGATGACAGTATTTCCCAACTTAATTTATAGATTGAATGCAATTCCAATCAAAGTATCACCAAGGTCATTACAGAACTTTATAAAAATGATTCTTAAATTCTATAGGAAAATAAATGGGCAAAACTATCAGAGGGTTCTAAGATAATATCCTGTAAGAAGGCATGTGCCCCAACAGATCTTAAAACACAGTATGAAACAGTGATCATAAAGGCTGTCAACTAATCACAGTAGAACACTAGAGAAAGATACTACAGTTTAACAAACGGAGCAGGAAAAAGTAGCTATCAGTAATTAAAAAAAAACACAAGCCACATTATCCCACAATAGTCTGGCTAGATGTTTTGCAAAACCCTCTTATCTCAAATGTGAAAAGGAAGTTTTAGGTTTGGCTAATTAAGCAAGGAAATTTCAGAGTGACAGAGACGAAGACTTCCGAGGGTCTACACGAAACCCCTCGTGCCTCCTCAGCATACTCCCACGGCCAGCTCCAGCCCACCACTTCCTTGCTGGGTGCTTATTGATCGGGTCCTCTCGCTCCCGGACTCTGAGCACGAGTGTGGGTGAGGGAGATATGGGAAATGGACGGGCAAGAATCTTCCATCTGGGCTCCCTAGCCAGGATCTTGTGCCCAGGGTCCCCCGGCAGGCCCCATGCGACCCTGGTTATCCACTGGTTGGCTTCCTAATGGCAAGGATTGTTCTAGTCTGTATTTGCCTCAAACCAAAACAGCCCTCTGTGCTTTGGAAAAATACGAGTCTTCTCTTGCTCCCTGAGTGAAGAGAGGGAAGTAATGGCTGTTTTGTGAGCATATTTCTAGACCAGCTAAGGGAAAAATCCACAATTTACAATGATGTTTAGCCAAAACAATGAGTGGAAGAGGGAAAAGCCACGGCCAGCCGATGACGAGTTTTCATTTCTGAAATTTCATTTCATGAATTTCATCTCATCTCATTTCTGATTTTGTTCATTTCTGTTGTGCTACTCTCCTACTTTTATAAAGCATGCGCAGTTCATGTCCATCCTTGAGCCCCGTTGGAATCTGGATGGTCCTGGCACAGAGACGACCCTGTCGACCCCCTGGCCCATGTCTCAAGATCCTTAGGCACAAGGAAGGAAGGAGGGAGGAGAAAAAGAGAGGCGAACCCAGAGCCGCCTCCACCAGAAACAGATGTGGTCAGTTGAATTGCAGCTCACGTACAGACCCATGTCACCGTCCCCCACATCCGACTGGTCAGCAGTGTCCTGCTGCCAAGGGAGCCACACACCCTCACACCTGTGCAGCATGGGATGCAGCTTCCCCAGACTGCCTTTTGGAAAAACAAAGCCCAGATCAAATAACAAATACCTAGAATCCTCTTTAACTCAAAGCAGTGCTACAGTGAATGAGGCTGATTCCCCGTTACCAGGACCGACTGATTACAGAGCCCAGAGCCATTTGCCTGAAGATAATTGCCCCAATTCCCCACTTCACTTTGCACATATAGAAACAGTCCCAATCTACCAGAGCCTCGGTGACTAGACATGTAAAATTGGTCTAATCATATTTTGAAGAGCTCGAGCTGAAAGGGTTTCTATGAGCGTGTGCCTGAACCATGACACTGCTAAGAGTTTCTCCCCTTTGGGCACGTGGCTCGCTCGCTCACTCCCCCCTCCAGATCTGCAGGGGTGAGTCAGATTCGCAGCAGACGGGAGAAAAACAACTCTGAGGCTCTCTGTCGGTGCTGGTAGCCAGCAGTAAGGGCGGGATGATGTGGAGAGCTGGAAAGTAGCTAAATCCCGGAGGGGAGTTTTCTGCGACAAGCAGCCCACCAGCTACAGGAGGAAGCTGGTGTGCATGGGGGTGGGGACATCGGACACTGGCATCACCTGGACTGTGGACACTCTGGGACGCCGCTGTCTCAGCTGGCCGTGGGAAAGAGCCAGGCATGCTGAAGCGTAAGCTGGGGGCAGGCAGATGGACAGAACCCAGTCCCGATTTCTACAGGATAAAGCCAAGCCCACGGCCAGAGTCCAGAGTGTAAAGCAGGGGCCACACGAAAGCCAACAGCTAGAGCCGAAGTGGAGAAAAGGCGGCACCGCGCCCGACAAGGGCCCCGGGTACCTAGGCTTAAACTCTGCCTAACTGAGGGGCTTCTAGACATTCCCTGTTGGCTGAGGAGCCCAGAGAGTGCCCCGTGGTAGAGGCGGGCAGGCAGGTGGAGAGGTAAGTGGCTGCTGATGGATGGGCCAACCCTGGGAAGGCACAAACCCCAGGGAGAGAAAGGCCATTCCTGAGAGGACAACTCCTAACAGCTCTGGACATGGGAAGCTGGTTCACTTCTGATCCTGTCTCTGCTTAAAAACCAAGGACACGAATAGAGCATTATAATCCCAGCGATGGCCTGGGCAGAATACAGCCGTGTCAAAAAGATCATTTCACCCCATCATTTGCCTTAGCTCTGGATGGCATTCCCCCCAAACCACAAAACCGGGAGCTTGGGGTTGTCACTACTGCCACTGGTCAGAGCCAACTGCTTTCAGTGCTGTCTGAGCAAAAGAGTGAAATAGCGCCCTGGAGAAATGAGCCACGTGCTTCCATACTGCGCCCAGACCTCCTGGGGGGTGCGGGCAATGCCAAATTCTCAGTGGGGGTGAGATTTTCTGGCTGATTGCCACAGTCAGGGGTGGAGAATACTTCAAACTCCCTGAATTCATTTCTACCCAAAAGAAAGTTTGAAAAGCTCTCCATCTTGAAAAAACAGTCCTTTCCAATAACTGTCCAAAAAATTACATTCAAGAATGATTATACCCATTCACCTGGCAGAGGAGAACCAATCTTTTATCTCGCCTCTCCCCTTGGAAACTCTGCTGGTGTCTGTGGGACCCATGACAACTGTTAAGCCTTTTGAGAACTCAGCGTGATTCATCTCGGTCTCCCCCCGAGCACCCAGCACAGGCCATGTACACGATGGGCTCACCCGAATAGATGAGATGGGAAGCAATCCTCTCCTGAACTTTTAAAAAGCAAGAAAATCTCAAAAGTTTGACCTGGGGAGCGGGGGGGGGGGGCACCTTTTTCAAACCCAGCAGACGGGTTTCCCCTCTACTTGTGCGCAGTCACCCGCTGCCCTTGGCAGCTCCGGGGCCTCGCGCTCGGCTTATCATTCGGCACTGCCGGCAGTCTGTATCATTCGGCACTGTTGGCAGTCTGCTTTTTCGAATCTGGGGGCCCCTTACTCTGACACACACGTTGGAGGGTGAGCTGTGGTACGTTCTCAGTGACTCAGTGACCACCCCGCAGCCCCCCAGGGTCCAGGACAGCGTCTCGCTCACAGAAAGTCACTCGACTCCCTATTGCCAAACAGCCAAGTTCATTCCTAATTTCTGGGAGGGGAGGCAGAGGACCAACAGAATGAACAGACAGATTTGATGATTTTCTTTGCTCCAACAAGAAAGCCGTGGAGGTGGGGCGCCTGGGCGGCTTCAGTGGGTTAAAGCCTCTGCCTTCGGCTCAGGTCATGATCCCAGGGTCCTGGGATCAAGCCCCGCATCGGGCTCTCTGCTCATCAGGGAGCCTGCTACCCACCCCCTCTCTCTCTGCCTGCCTCTCTGCCTACTTGTAATCTCTGTCAAATAAAATAAATAAAATCTTTTAAAAAAAAAAAAAAAAAGAAAAGAAAAGAAAAAGAAAAAGAAAGCCGTGGAGGAAAGCGCCTCGGAGCCTGATTAGGAAAGCCACGCACCCCAGCCCCGCCAGTTCCCTAGGCATACACCTGTTTGCTCATGTCCTGAAACTGCCACCCGAACATTCCTTCCTGTCACTGAGCCGCCTGTACTTTCAAATGCTTCTAAAATAGAAGCAGAGTCGGAAGGGCACGTCCATCAGTAGAGCCCCCAGCCCCTCTTCCAAGGTCTCCAAATGCCTCTCACGGCATCGGGATCCGAGTTGAAAAGAATTTTGGCGCGCATCGAGTTCCAGCTCTGCCCAGCTCATGAGTCCCACGGAAAACATCTCCAGTATGTGCTCATCTGTCCTTTGATTTAACACCGCTTCTGACAAAGAGCCAACTGCCTCCTGACAGCCATTCCATTTCAGAGCCCTAATTGCTAGAATGTTCTTCCTTGGGTTGAGCTGAAATTTGCCTGTTGTAACTACTACCCATAGGTTAGAATCTTGCCCTCTGGAGCCACGTAAAATACATCTCACTGCCTGTTCCACAGGACAATCCTTGAAGGGCCTGAAGACAAAATTCTCCACAATTCATCCCAATCAGAACCTTATTGTATGATGCTCTGATGAACGGGAACCGTCCAACAGGTTCTGGAGCCTCCCTCCGGCGGAGCCCGAAGGTGACATAAGACCACACTTTATTGACCGGCAGACAGACAGAGCCCCTTGTTCCTCTGCCGCTAACAACCTGAGGTCGTTCATCACCCGCTTGCTCCTTTTTGAAATTCACTCTGCAGCAAGCACTTTTTAAAGTCGTGCACGTAATGCATTTTAAACAGCATTTTCTGCACAGATCCATTTGCTCGACCTCGGCCCTAAGTGCGAGACAGAGCAGTATTTCAGCGTGGTCCTGCTGCTCCTCCCGGAGCCTGCGTGGAATGTGCACCAGAATGTATTTGTAACTATACAGGACTAGGGCTCTAAGATGCAGTGTTTTGTTAAACGTTCATTTGCTGATTAAAATGCATCTTGCAAAGAAAGTGCATTACTAATGCAGAATCTAGTCCAAAAATACATATTATGTAATGCACATTTGTTAATAATGCAGGCAATCTCAGTGTATCTATATTAGCGGATCAGCTCGGGGCTGCCATCTCCATTATAAGCATAAAGCACTCCTTTTGCAAAACCAAGCGCTTTCTTACGAACACTCAAGAATCATAATCCACTTCGGTGCTGAGAGCCGGTGTTCGTCTCCATCGAAAAGGCATTCACCAGCACCCACATAGTCCTGATTTTTTTTTCCCAGTGTGCCTTGAAAATCACCTGAACCACCGATGTCTTTATGTTCCACGCAGCGTTGGTGGGGCTGTGCTAATTGAAAGAAATAAAGCAGGGGGGTCGATGTGGGCAAAACCTTTAGAGATGTTCCTCCTGGATGGGGGCTGAGAGATAAGGATTTGAGATGCACAGCTGCAAACAGCCCGTTCAGTGTCCCATACTAATATCCCTGTGATGACTGGAAGCAGGCACTTGTGATATAGTAAAACCCTCTCAGTGTCTCTGCAACAAGTCGGGCAATACTAGAAAACAGACACTTGTCCTTTTATGGGGTTTGCCAAATCAATTCTACTTTATTAGACCCATCAGTATTTTAATACTGCAAAGGAACTCAAAGAACACAAGACAAAAGATGGACACAGCCCAGAAGCCAAGAACATTCAAGAACGTCCACAGCCAAGATGCAGAAACAAAAAAAACCCTCAACACGGCAAAGGCGGTTGCTAGAAGCTTGCTAAGGTCTACACTCGGGATGTGACCGCTATACGTGGGCACAGTGTTGAAGGCATGAGGACCAGCTCCACTATGCTGAGTGTAGCTGCAGGCACGTGACTCATTAGCCACCAAGAAGGGAGTACCAGGAGGGAAAGCCTGGTGGATGACCTCAAAAGGGAAAGTAGAATTATAAGAGATCATGCTTCTCCAATATTCCCCCATATTGACTCAAAGACCCAAACCAAAACCAAATACAAAAAAAAAACCATGCGTCCCAACTTTGTTGACACGTCCGAGGACTCTAGGAAGATGGTGTGGCTCTGAATCACACTACCCTTGAACTTGCCGCCGCTTTGACGAAAGAGGCACCCGGTACTTTAACCAGGAAGGCATCACGCACAACCAGAAACAGCAGTCTGGTTACAGATGGAACACAAGAGCTCCCCAAGGGGCACACTTTTCCGAGCAAAGATCACCCAGGGATCCCCCTTTAGGGTGACATGGAGCTCACTTGATTTTCCAGGGCTGAGAAAGAGATGTATGAATTTCCTCCAACCTTCTGGCCTCCAAGTCGAGGGGTGTCTAGCTACAACACCTAACTTCAATGCTCTGATTGACCCAATAGTTTTCTCGTGGCGAATTCAAGGTGGATTAAATACTGGTGGGCAAGGGGGGATTCTGAGTGATTTAATGCTCTAATTAACAGCAGATTAGCCTTCAACAGGCTTTTCTTAATGTTGCGGGTAGTTGTTTTTTTTTCCTTTTTAACTTTACCTTCAGCACCTGGAACAGAGCTTGGCACACGCTAGGCACTCAATAAAAATCCCTTCAATGAATTAGCTTTGTTGAAAACCTATCCGTGTATGAAATGAAAGAGCTCCAAGGGGTACCCCGTAAGAACGCCTGGACAGCGAGCCGGCCTGCAGCGCCCCACAGAGGCAGAGAACCGGGCTGTACGCACTGAACATCCGCGCAGCAAAGACTCCCGTGAACCGGTGGTTCCAGCTAATCCGAGGCGTCTTTCCAGCACATGTCCTGGGCGCGAGTTTATGGCATGGCAGTGCACTGACGGGCTGTGGACTTGCAAAAGCCATCACCCTGTGTGTGGGGATCCTCCTGGAAAAGACGCTTATTTGTCCATGAGGTAATTAGCCAATTGAGAGGACGGAGCAGGGGGCTGGTAGAGGGGTACTTTTTGGAAACGCTCTAATTACAGTCACTATAACAGATCAGCCAAAGGTGGTTTCATGATTAATGAATGCCTGAGGTTACCATCCTCAAACTATTAAGCCCTTGGAAATCGCCCGGGGCTGATCACTAATACCCATGCACAGACCCCTCGTTTTGTTCTGCCGAGTATCTGCAATTTTGCGGTCTGGTTTTTAGCGGCATTTTACCGATTACCCAGGAGTTGGGGAGGGGTATGGACCCCATGGAGAACCATGCCCAGCTGCCCAAGTACCCTAACCTGTGGCTAGCTCGCTCACTTGTTTTGGTCCTTGGCACCCGCCAGACCCCCCGCTCCTCGCTTCGCCCAAATCCTTTCAAACAAGGTTCCCTCCTGCCACCTGCCGGCCCACTAGGGTCTGCGCCACGGGCTCGGCGCCACCGCGCAGCTCGCGGGGAGGCGCCCCCGCCTCCGTACTGCACATGCCCGGCAGAAGTCCGGGCGCGCAACTTTGCAGAACCTCTCCGCCGCGTCCTCCACCTCAGTCTCCTCTTTCCTCTCCCAGGCGAGAGGACCAGCGGAGGCACCTCTCCCGGGTCTTAGACTGCAGAGTCTGAGACTTAGAGAGAGGAGCCGAGGCGGAGGAAGACTTTTTCTCCTTTTTTCCCCTTCCCTTCTTCTTACTCAGACAGGCAAGCAGGGGCGCGGAGCTTTAGAAAGTTGAGTGGTCAGGCAGGTAGGTGCTTCTCCTTTTCCCCTCACACCGAGGTGGGGCTGGGACCTCCGGACCCAGCTTCTCACCTCGTGGGGTGCACCTTTTTCGGCTCTAGCAGCCAATGCGCATCGGAGCCGCTCTCTGCAGAGCCAGAGGGCGGGTGGTCTTCTCGGTGTGCGCCTAAGAGAATGGATCGTAGGTCCCGGGCTCAGCAGTGGCGCCGAGCTCGCCACAACTACAACGATCTGTGCCCACCCATCGGCCGCCGGGCAGCCACCGCGCTCCTCTGGCTCTCCTGCTCCATCGCGCTCCTCCGCGCCCTTGCCACCTCCAACGCCCGCGCCCAGCAGCGCGCGGCCGCCCAGCAGCGCCGGAGCTTCCTTAACGCCCACCACCGCTCCGCCGCCCAGGTATTCCCCGAGCCCCCCGAATCTGACCACGAGCACGAAGAGGGAGACCTCGAGCTGTCCCTCCCCGAGTGCCTAGAGTACGAGGAAGAGTTTGACTACGAATCTGAGACCGAGACCGAGACCGAGTCTGAAATCGAATCCGAGACCGACTTCGAGACCGAGCCTGAGACCGCCCCCGCCACTGAGCCCGAGACCGAGCCAGAAGACGAGCGCGGCCCCGTGGTGCCAAAGCACACCACCTTCGGCCAATCTCTCACCGAGCGTCTGAACGCTCTGAGATTGCGGAGCCCCGACGCCTCCCCGAGTCGCGCGCAGCCCAGCACTCAGGAGCCCCAGAACCCCAGACAGGGGGAGGAGCCCGAGCCCGAGCCCGAGGACAAGGATCCGAGGGACCCCGAAGAATCCGAGGAGCCAAAGGAGAAGAAGCAGCAGCGCCGCTGCAAGCCGAAGAAGCCCACCCGCCGCGACCCATCCCCGGAGTCCCCTTCCAAAAGGGGACCCATCCCCATCCGGCGTCACTAATGGAGGACGCCGTCCAGATTCTCCTTGTTTTCTTTGATTCAGGTTAGTTGCCCGCCGCCAAACCGGGGTCGGTTTGGGAGCCGCGGGAGGGAGGGAGGGAGGAGAAGGAAAGGCAGGTTAGGAGGAATGCGGGAGGCCAGTGGGCTCAGCTAGCCTGAGCGGGGAGGCTGGGGGCCAGGACGAGCCGGGGGAGGCTCCCCAGGACGCTGGGAGGACGCCGGCAGCGCCCAGGTGGCCAAAGGCTTGTTGGACGGCGGGGCGCTCCGCGCGCCCCGCTGGAGACAGCCTGAGGTCTCCGCGCTGGTGTCCAGGACGCGCGACTGAACCCCCGGCGCGCCCCAGGTTTCGAGCTGCACACCCAAAGGCACGGGTAAGTCACTTGTTTTACATGCCTTTTTTCCTCTTAAACACTAGTCTCAAACCAGTTGGCCTTGGCGGGCGCCCGAAACGTAGTTCTTAAGTGCAAGCGCCAACTTTCACCGTGCGAGAGCGGCCGCGCTGTAGCGACACTGTTGCAATGTGCGAAAAGTAATCACACTGGGATTGGGCGAGAAGTCCGGAGACTGCCGGCTCCGGGAAAAGTCGCGCGCGGCGCTTTAAGGCGCTGGGAGCCCGGAGCCCAGGTCCTAACGCTGCCAATTTGGAGCCGTGGGACCTCGGCGCCAGGGCTCCCGCCCCTGTGCGCCAGTCCTGGCCGCCGCCACTCGCCTCCGGGCGCGCACGGGGCCAAGCACGCCGCAAAGAGCGTGCGCACCTGCCCGCGCGCTCCAGAGCCGACCTCTCCAGGCTGGCCGGCGGTTCCCCACGAGTTACGCGTACTTGGAGGGCTGGCAGAGAAGGTACGGGGTCATAGGGGGTACCCCTACAGGCTCCCAGAGTTGGTGGCACGAGCTTGGTCACGTCGGGGCATCGCTAAGGTTTTGGCGCAGTTGATCTGGCGACGGGGCTGGGTGCAGCTTGGCCGGAGAGGTCTGGGGCTGTCTGCGCAAGGCCCTGGGGATGGAAGAGTGGGGTTAAGAGGGCCGCAAGGCAGTGCCGAGCGGAAAGATAAAGCGACACAAGAAACGGGGCTGGAGAGAGGATCGCGTCTCTCATCAGGATATTCTACAGTGAGTCCCCAAAGAGCGCGGCTCCGCCGAGCCGGGGAAAGGTGTCTGATTGGACTTGCGTCCTTGGGTCGGTCGAAAGGGGGCAGGGGCCGGAGGCTTGGGCAGCCTCGGGGAGGGGAGGCGGCGCACCCGCCATTTTCAGCTCGGGTGGAGCTAAGTTTGGAATCTGTAACCGGGAGGTGAAACCACCCTGTTGCCAGAGGACAAAAACGGCTGCAGTCCGGTAACGCATCTTCGGAGCATAAAGTGTGCCTTACTCGCCAACCCTGGAGAAAGACTGAGAAGTGAAATATGTTACAAAACCTCATCCAATATGGAAACTGATTTGTTCTTGGTGCGCGCGCGTCTTGATTTGCGCCGGTTTGAGCTAGTCTGATGATCAGGAAGTTGGGGGCGGAAGGGGGGGGGGCAAAGCGTTCTGAGGCTTCAAATGAAAAGATCGGTCGGGTTTATAGACTCTTAAGAAAAAGGGAAGACAGAAAGAACACTGTCCATCGTCTTCCTTCCCTGTCTCTCCCCTACGAAGGGCGCCTCGGCACCCTGGAACACAGTTCTGCCGGCTGCGGCGCTGACTAATGACTGTTGGTCGGGTTTATGGTCTTAACTAGGAAGTGCTGGGAAGGCACTTGTGAGCAGGGGGCTTCCTTGGGCAGCGGGCAGGTGTCCGAAGGCTGGAGGCTGCCGAGGACCTGCAGAAGGGCCAGGCGTGCCCTGCCTTTGGCTTAATGTGGGAGATTGCCTAAGTGAGATGAGCTCCCCAAAGTTGCAATTTCTGCTCTGTGTCAGCAGAGATGCTGTTCCTTTCTGTGGCATTAAGTGTTTTTCCTCTGGTAATGTCTTAGCAGCCCGAGTTCACCAAGTAAAATGTGTCTAGTGAGTGTGCAACAGAAGCCAGGGTTTGGGTTGGCTTGATTTGGTGTTGGGAGCCCTCTTCCCAGACTGGGTAGTCTGGGGACCCCCTTTTCCTGCAGAGCGAGGTTTTTCATTAGAGAAATTAGCATGTTGCTTTGTTGCAGGAAGAATAAATAAGTGTTTAAAGAAGTCCTCAGTGCCTAAGCACACACTTTTCAGGCCAGTTCTTGGTCTGTTTTTAACCAGAAACCTGCATATTGGGAGGCTTGCTTTCTTAATTGTGAGCACTACACCCACCTCCTTACTGGAGAGGGGGTGGCCCCCATGTAGGAACACACAAGTAGTTTGCCCTCTTTCAGACACACTCTTCGGTATAAACTGCCTTTGACTGTGAAAGTCTGTTGCCCACCCACACAGCCCCCCCCCCACTCGGCTCCCTCCCCACCTCCCCCCCCCACACCCCCCCCCCCCCATTCCAGGGTGGAAAAGCCATTAGGGACTACACAGAACTACTGAGGAATATGTGGAACTCCTAGGAGGCGCTCCGCACCCACCCGAGGAAGGGGTTTTGCTGTGGAGACACTTCAGACCCTCTTTCTACCTGAGACACTGGTGCTCCATGCCTCCCTCCAACCCCCACCCCAGGCATTTCTGGCAAATTCTGCTGAGCATTCCCAACTCCCTAGTCTCCAAACTGGCCCTTTGTTTCACCCTGCTAAATTGGGGTTAGCATTTGAATGGGATCACTTGCCCTTTCAATTTGGGTGGGGTGTGTCTGGTGAGGAAATTCGCCCAGAAAACTCAGACCTTCTAGTTGCCCCCAGAAGTGAATTACTAGCTGGTTGTGTATCTCACATGGACAGGGAGGAGGGAATAGCTCTGGTTAAAGGGGATGGTGCGCTCTGGCATTTAGGGTTTTCCTTTACTACATCAATCATTTACTTACTGGAAATGTGCTTTTTCTTGGACAAAGACCCTCTTGTAACTCAATTTTTTTGACTTGGAAAGTCATAGCAGTGTTCAGATAGTGTGTGCTGGCAAACAGCTGGCGTAGGTTTACTTCTGAAGTTGGGCAAACAAAACTTATGTTTATCAGAATTCAAGAACTGGGAATTTTACAGTTTGGAAGTGTTTTAAGAGGATGTTTCTTTAATGGGCTAGAGCCCCCCCCCCCCCCGCCCCCGCCTCCAGCACCCCCCAGAACTCCTCACAACCCTTTACTCTATTCGCCCTCACTTTTAGCAGCTGGGACCGAAGATCTCACGAGGAAGCTGAAAATTCAGTGTGGGTAAGAATGAGCTCTTTTCCTTTGTT
This sequence comes from Mustela nigripes, assembly GCF_022355385.1. NCBI lineage: Eukaryota > Metazoa > Chordata > Mammalia > Carnivora > Mustelidae > Mustela > Mustela nigripes. The sequence goes on from NC_081563.1 coordinate 136,551,906, forward strand.
TTAACTACCTGAGTGGATCTTACTTAATTTACCCATGTCATCGCTGCTCCTTACCCAGAAGGAGACTGTTGAGGGGAAACTGAGCAGAAACCGTGGTATTGGGGAAAGTATGTATCTTAACAGAAAGGTGACCTATCACAGAAAAACAAATCACTAAAATCAAATTAAGTTTCCAGAGCTGAGTGACGTCATAGGGCAGCACAAGGCGGCCCTGCTCTTAGAAGCCTCCCAGCAAAGGGGATGAAATCCTCAAATTACATCTTGAATCCTCATGTTCCAGGATGAGGGATGGAATTCCTTGTCCGCACTGCAGGGCTTTTATGCTAACGGCCGTTTCCTAAATCGGGACACCCCAGGGATGGACCTAAGAATCTTCTAGGCCTAGTCCCACCCAGCGGCCTTGGGTCAGACCCAGCACCTCATTGCCTCCCTCGGTTTCTTCACGTGGAAAATGTAGTGTGTTCCTAGCGTCCCCTTCAGCTCCAAATGTACTGCAGGTTCATGGAAGCCCAGGGTTGCCCAATTTGACTCTATCCACGATTTTAACACTATTGGGGCCAAGAAATGTGCAAGACCGATCAAATAAAAAGCATCAGTTGTGAAGAAATCTGTTTTGTGTTGTTCTGATTCTGATTTTATCCAGTCTGTTTTTGAATGGGTGGCAAAAAAAAAAAAAAAAAAAAGTTTAAAAAGGCAAGTTAGAGAATCCAGAAGAACCCCAGTGTCTTGTTACTGGCCTGAGGGGAAAAAGGGGGGCCGTCCTTCAGAGCACATGTGCAGCGGTTGTCTTCTGTGTGCTGCTCTCCCTCACCTGCTCCCTGATCTTTGTGTGTGGAAACAAGCTTTTGCGAGTGGGAGTGGGCGGCCCACGGCCAGCCCCACACTGAGCACACGGCAGCCTGCTGATGCCAAGGCTCTGGGAGAGAGCAGCGGGCAGCAGCGCCGGCCAGCTGACCACGGGTGTTGGATACAGTCTTCGGTAGCACTTAGGAGTGTCCTGGTTAGGCCCAGCCCACAAACACGGCTCGGAGGCTGCAGCTAGTTGGGATAACCTGGTCTGCTCTGCCTTGGTGTTTGTTATTATCCTTTCCCCCTGGGAGCTTTTTCAGACTTTTTTTTCCCCTTAATTGCTCCTCTCCCATGCGATTTTAATGCCACAGTTAGAGAGATCTATTGGGTGTCTGTTTCTATATTGCAAGGCCTTCTAATAGCTAAGGTGTTTGGGGGTTTTTTGTTTGTTTTTTGCATTTCCCCCTAAACCAATCTTCCCTTGTTGCAAATGCCTGGGATAACAACACAATGTTTTTTTAAAAAAAAAAAAAAAAAAAAAAGTCAAATTAATGATTTGACATCCCATTTTTGTTTTTTATTTTACTAATGTTTGGTTCCACTCCCCTTTTTTTCTCACACACCCCACTCCCCATCCCTGGCACTGATCCTGGGGCTGGTACCCAGCTAAGTCAGAGCAAGAGGAGCCAGAGGGAACAGCCTAGTGACTTAGTTCTCTCCAAGGCCAAGAGTCTGCAGTGCAGAGCCACTGTCACCTGTTGACAGGGCTCAGCCAGTCACGGCAGGACATCCAAGAGGAGCTGGCGCCACAGCACCCCTCCACCCCACCCCCACCCCCGTCAGCAAAGTCCCTGCTGCAAGGTAGAATTGGGGAGGCTGCCTGCCTGGCTTCGCCTGTGGACATGGCCTATTTTTATTCTATGAGCTTATTTTAGGATGAGCATGCTGCAAATTAACAGGGGCCGCAGCTATCAGAAACGCCGGGGTACCACTAAGCTGTGTGTACAGATGGAAAGGGGTGTCCATATGTGCAGGAAGGTTTGGGGCCGGGGATCACAGAACAACCTGGAAGACAATGACAAGAACACTAGGGAAGGAACAGAAGGTAAGATTTGGAGATAGGGAGTCACAGAGCCCATCCATAGGGGTAGGAAGAGTTGGAGGAAGAAGTAAGGAGAGACTTTACCGCCGTCTTCCAACAGTCTGGTGGCCGCGGAAGCAAGGTCAGGAAGAGCACTTCGAAGAGCCACACCTAGTGGTGGAGGACCCGCCCCCTCCCCTGGGACTGCACAGAGGCACGAGGAGGGTCACTTTCCCTCAGAAGGGCTCTACAGACCTGGCCAGAAATTTCAATTTTCTAGGTGCGGTGGGGTTTTTGTACTCATGCCTCAATTGTTTTGACCAAATGAAAAAGATTTAAAACCCAGGAAATCTTGTTTTTGAGTTCAAATGCTGAATCTTGGATTTTGGCTCAGGGAGAGGCCCCACGTCTCGAACTGGCTGAGGACTGACTGCCACCAGCTGAAGATGACCCGTTTCTCCTCCCCCCAGGCAAGAGTCAGTTCTGAGCACCCTGGCTTCCACTGCTATCTCCATTCCGATGGGCTCTGGGAAATGGAGGCCAGGCGCAAACAGGAAATACGCCATTCCCCTTACAGTCGAATCACGGGGCCTGGAATCCCCACCGTGGTTACTGACATTTTTTAGACAGAGCTTCCACTAAAGCCTAATTTACCTCAGGGTTTCCCTCGTGACCTCCCAGCCCCCACTTTTACCCCTCTCTTAGCCTCCCTGCCCGGGGCACTGTTCATCTCTTCTGGAAAGACCACTTCTCCCCTCCCCTCCCCTCTCTGCTGCATCATGGCCGAGCCCAGAGAAGGAGCCCAGTTCAGGTGCCTGCCAAGAACGTGTGGACCCGCCGTAGCAGCACGGGTGGTCCGAGGACAGTCATGTGTCTGGCTGCAGCAGAGACGGGGAGCCCTTCCAAGTCGAGGGCTGCGGAGTTTAGCTCTTGAGCTGAACGAGGGGGTCTGAATTCCTGACAGGAGACCCTTGGCCCCTGCGGCTCCAGCTCAGGGCTTTTTAATCTGAGCCCATCGAGTATTCTCCTAAGTCTGGTTCCGACTGTCTTTAATATCAGCCCTGCACCTGCTCCTAACCTCCATTTGAGGCATTTTCTCTCGAGCTGGCATTTGTCGGAGCAGCCTGGTCACGCAGACCCTTCGGCAGACAGCAGGCTGCTGCTGCCTCCACCGGCCACGGCTGGCAGAGGAGATGCGGGGAGGGAAAGGATGGGCCCAGCAAGTCTTAATTGAACAGTAATTAACCGACCAGCTTCAAAGTCTTACGGCTACTCAGTCAGCACTCAGAAAGCATTTGTCACTGGGAGGCTGAGAAATGGAATAGGTGCCTCAATTCTCTTCCCCAGGTTTTCTCCTTTCTGCTTTTTTTTTTTCCCTCACCACCGGCGAAAAGATTCTCCTTTTCCTCACTGGAAAGAAAGCCACTGACAACAGGCATGGCGGTGGGCCTCAGAGACCACTCTTCTGCAAGCGCCACCCCACCCCCAGCCCCAAGCCGTAAGCTAGGAGGAAATCCCACCGCTGACAAAGGATCTTATTCTTAGTTTCTGCTCCTTTCCCTCTCGCACCTCCTTCCCTGTCTGCTCTGCTTTCCCTTTCACAGATACAGGGACGAACTCAGAAGGGAAGTTGACAGGCAGCTCCTCCAGCCCTGGATGTGCTTGTGCTTTTGGCAACGAGTCAGAATCCCCCAATATAAGCATCCGAACTACTAAGATAAGAATCCCCCGCGTGCCAGCGGGGAGGTGTCAACCAGAGCAGGAAGACTGAGTTTGGGAAGCCTAGGGCGCCACATGGGGTCACCCAGGAAGGGGACCAGGTCCTTGCAGATGCCAGCGGTGCTGCCCAGAGAGGCGACAGTGAAGGATGCGTTCTTCCCGCTGGGGGTTGCTCACTTGCCCACCCATTACTCCATCTGAGGGGCCTGGGCCCTGTGGTGAACAGGCTGACTTGCCTCCGAAATGCAGTTTAACTGAAACGTGAGCGGTGTTTGCTGTTCCTTCCTTAATTCATCGAGTGTAGAAAATCTGTCTTTTTAAGTAGCTGAGGATACACCACTTCCCAGAACCCTTCCCCGGGATGTTGATAGCCAAGCCTTTCCTTCTCTGATGGATACACACTCGCTTACCGCACGCCCTGCGGGAACAGGGCCCAGACCCTGGCACACAGCTTCTGTCCTTCGCCCCAGCTCCCTGTTCTCTCAGGCACCAGGACGAGCCTCTCTTGCCTTCCTCTTTGTGATCTGTGTGAACTCATTTACCAGCTTTGCTTCCTTGTTCCTGCTTATTCCTATCAGATAGTGACCTCTTTCCTTGAGTCAAGAAATCCATCCAGAACTAGCGGTCTGGACTCGGCTGCCCACCACCACGTGTTGCTGGCCAGCTCTATCCAGAGCAAGGCCACATTTCTGTCTTGAGCCAGAAGGCTCACCAGACAGCCCTACCAACCACAGTGGCCCCAGTCAGCCCACCCGTGGCCGCGGCCGCCCCCAGCGCTTACCGCACCAGGCTCCTCGGGTCCCTGGGGCTGGGCACATCAGCTGCCTCCCGTGTCAGCCAGTTCCTCAAACATCTGGCCTCACTTCTGAGGTGTCTCATCCCACTCTGTTCCGTGACGGTTTCAGCTTTGAACCCCTTCACATAAGTGATCTGGGGTTTTCAGACTCTGGTGGCCAATCCCTACAGAAAAAGAAAAAAAAAATCAGAACAGATAAAAATGGAGAACACTGGAGTTAAACTGTGGGCTTTTCTTCTTCCCAGTCTTCATTTACCTTTAAATTAAGGTAATTCCTACTCAGGTCTAAGGGTCCTTTCTCAGCCAACAGCAGTGGTTTCATCCGGGGGCGATTTTGCCCCCCAGAGGACATTTGGCAGAGTCTACATTTTCGGTTGCTACAACTAAGGGGCTGCTACTGGCATCTAGTGGGTAGAGGCCAGGGATGCTGCTAACGCCCTATGGTGCCCCGGACAATCCACAGCAGAGAGTCAGCGGGCCCTGATGTGAACAGTGCAGAGGCTAAGAAGCCATAATCTCCATTGGGTGCTCTGAGCGTCTCTGATTCTCCCCTCCCGCATACCCTCACCAGTCCCTTCTGAGCCCACTGTCCGGAGACATCTTTCCTTTTCCTCTCCGGCGCTCCAAGTGTTCAAGATTCTATCACCAAACATATTCTTCCCCTCGAGGGGGGTCTGATCAGTCATTTCATACCCTATAAGGACGGCTGCCTCTTTGAACTTAGGTCTTTACCTTCCTTCTGAACTTCAGACTTTGGCTTCTCCACCTTCTGTGCTAGAAAAGGGCCCTTTGGGATCCCTCTGGAGTCCCTTCCTTCAGCCTTCTTGCTGCCTTAGAGGTCATGACCAGCCACAGCTTCCGGTATTCTCTCCATCGGGACCATCCCCCCACATGGCCTCCATCTTTTACTAAAACCAGGCTCAGACCCTACTTGCAGGACCAAAACCATTCAACATCTGCTCTATTTCCTACCCAAACAACCTCAAAAGTGCTTGCCCTTTAGTTTCCAGCTACCCCCGAGAGGTCCTACCCCAGTCTGTACCACTTTCACTCTCCCTGCCCCTCTGAGACTCCACATGGTGTCCCTTGCTCCCCCCTACGGGGTCTTGTTCAGGGTAGGCTCACATCGCCCATTCCTCCCATCCCCCTCCCCCCCACTGGTAGGCAGGCGCCCTACCCTCCCACGCAGGCCCCTCTGAAACGCCATTGTCCCCATCAAGACTCGCAGGGGCCCCCAGCCCCTGGAGAGGTCTTTGCTTTCCTTTTTATGACCCTCATCCTCGAGGCTGGAGGCCTGGTGTCTGCTCAGCCTTCATCCCCTCAGTAGTTGTGCTCTCCAGGCAAAGGACCGAGATACCCAAGAGTGTTGAACAAAGGGGTCCCACAGGCCCATGAGGATGTCAGAAAAAGAGGCCGTGCACCCATTCCTGGATCGACAGTGCTTGGGGACAGAGTCCAAGCGGAGGGGAGAAACCGTCCTTCTGGGGCTCCAGACCCCAAGGTCTACTGACCTTCTAGCTCAGCAGGGCGCAGCATCCCTGGGGCCTCGACTCCTCAGCCGTCTGGGACTGCTCCTCTGCATCGGGGCAGCGAGCCCTGTCTCTCCTCGGGGCCTGGCTCTCTACCGCCAGGCCTCAGACATTTTCTTCCTCCTCGCCTGTCCTCTGCGGCGGTCCCCTCGGTCGGGTGGGTTTGCCCACCGCCCCCAGCGATACCTAAGGTTGGCCCCTGGCAGCCCCCGACCTTCCCTTCCAGCCTTGGTGACATGTGGCTTCAGGAAGAGTGACCCCACGGCGCCAGGCAGCCTCGTGGCTTCCCAGGCCTGGCCGCCATACGCCGGCCCACCGGCCGCTTCCAACCACCCCAGGAGCACAACCTCTTAGGGCGTTCCAACGCGGCGCCCCCTGTTGGACCTCCCATTCATATCCGGTTTCCGGTCCGAAGCCCCCTGCTCATTCGCCAGGCAACCTTGATTGGCGTGACCCCAGCCCAATGGCTGACCCAGCGCTGGGGTCGGAGGGGAGTGGGTTGACGGTCGCGACCCAGTTGGCCCATTCAGTGGATGCTTAAAGGGTTGGGCCGTCACGTGTGGGCACAGTTGGACAAAGTTTGAGCCAAAGTTCAGTGGTGGCATTTCCAAGGGTGTAGACCCCTACACCTGACATGATACGCCTTTGGGGGGCCCCACGCGTTGCCCAGAGTCCGACTTTGTCAGCTCTCCTCTGCAGCAAGGCCACATGGATGGTGGATGCGGGGCCAGGATGCGCCGTGGCTGTGGTCCCGTCGTTCTAAGAGGGAAGCGTTCGACCTAACGAGATTGAGCGGTGCGTCGTTCGCCCGCCTGCGGCTCGCAGACACAGCGATCCAAGCGGCGCTCCCGCTCCCGCTCCCCGCAGCCCACCCCTCCTAACACTCATCGTGCCCTCTCTCTCGCCCGCGCGCCAAGCGACCGCCTGGCTCATGCCCGGATGCCTTGCACCTAAAGGTGGCTTGCAGGTCCGCGTCGCCCGCTGGCGAGACAGACCTCATGGCCACGTCCCGGGTCGTACGTGACCCGCAAGCAGCAATTTTTTTTTTCCCCGCGGCTCAAATCCCTCCGCAGACTCCAGACTCCAGACTCCAGACCCCAGACCCAGAGCGGTGCGCGTGCACGCACCCAGCCCACCCGGGCGGTGCGGGTATTTTCCCCAGCCGGTTCTAAGCCCCCACGAGCTTCGGCGACAGGAGCGCAGCCAGGCGACCGCGGGACTTGTGGCCGGGCTCAGTGCCGCCTCTGAGGGAGTTAGCAGTGGAAAAGTGAAGCCGCTGCTCTGGGATACCCACAGCGAGAGGAGAGGGGCTGGGAGGGGGCTGCTGAGGGGCTGGAGAGGACCTGGAGCGGCTGACCGACCCCCGGCAGCCGGCACCAGAGGCGGATAAGCGGCACATTTTAGCGGCTGCCGCCGGCGCGGCACGGTGTCTGTCTTTGGGTTCAGCGCGCACAGGGTTGTCCAGTCTTTCGAGACCGCGCCAAGCCGACCATAAATCCCAACTGAAATCCCCTTAGCCCGTCCCCAGAACAGTAAGACCCCCGGAACTCTGAGGCCTGCGCTGGACGGGGTCTCCGTGTGTGCCCCCCCCCCCAACCCGCGTTCAATGCCGCGGTAACTACACTTAGAGGGTCTCCATGGAACGTGCCGAAGACCCTCTTAATTCCCCTGCATCATTATCCACATAAAGGGTGGCAACCCTTGCCTGCGCCACCCTAGGCTACGGCGAGGACCCCCGGAGTGTGGTGGGGATGGGGAACTCTGAAGTGCTTTACTGGAGCCGGTCTCCGCGAGCCGGCAAACAAAAGCTGCAGAAACGGCGGAAAGTACCTCAAGGCATTTTAAAAACAAATTATGTGCGCACACGCGGCAGCCCCTCGCCCCTCGCCTCCTGTCTGCTGCGCCGGTGGGCTCACGACCACCTGTCGCATCCCCGCGCGCACCCGTGCCCCCTTCCCACGCGCCCGAACCCTTGCACTCCGGACTTGGAGCTTAAGGTGGGAGGCTGCCCGGGTCCGGGGGCCGCGGCTCAGGGGTATCCTGGGGTGATGAAACCCTCCTGCAGTTCCCCCCCCCCCCCCCCCCCAGGAGAGTCATTTGGGTCCAGGAGGGAGGGTTTCAGCTCCTGCGCTCAAGCTGCCCGGGGCCCACGTCTTGCGTCACGTGTCCCGCAACGCAGGAGAGCTCTCTCTCTCTGGCCAGGGGATAATAAGAGAGGAGAAAGACTCCAAATCAGTCAGGGAGAGGAGTGGAAGGAGCCCAAACATCCCTGCGAGGCCTGCGCTCATCAGCCCCCTTACCCAAAGTCCGGGGCTACCGGCGCCAGGATCCGGCTCCCGGAGCCGCCTGGGCACCGGGGCCGGCGTCCTCTGGCGGCAGACAGCGAGCACTACCAGCGATTTTCGGACCGAATCGGCACGCTCCTCAGATCCAAGCAGGCGGGGCTGGCCTGGAGCAGAGAGCAAGAGGAGGGGACAAGGGCAGGCCAAAGGGGGGGCCAGGGGGCAGCCTGAGGGGATAAAACGTGGCCAGGAAGGAGCCAAGACTCCACCAGCAACAATAGAGTTGCTTCCGCCACCGTCTTGGGTTTGAGGCCCTGAACCCCCTGACCTCGAGAGGGTTGGAAAGTGAGGTTGGAGAACTTTCTAGCTAGTACTTTGAATTTTTTGGAAATTTTTTTCTTCACCCTAGTTCGGTTGGGTGCTCCGTCTTACGGGGCCCCAAGTTTATTTTAAGAGCCCGCCACCGTGTTATGGGCGTGCGCAACTGCCTCGACGGCAATAATATGTCAGGACAACGCGATATCCCCCTTGAACTCGGGGAACAGCCCGAGCAACCATCTTTGGAGGCCCCAGGGGCAGCTGCCCCCAGTCCTGGGCCTGGCGCAGCCGAAGAGATGGAGACCGAACCGCCTCACAGCGAGCCCGTCCCCATCGAGATTGAAGGCGAGGCCTGTGGACCCCCAGAGGTCTCCAGGCCCAACTTCCAGAACGTGGGAGAGGCCATCGAAGAAGCAGGAGCCCATGGAGGCTACAGCCCACCTCCTGAGGAAGCCATGCCCTTCGAGGTCGAGCAGCCCTGCTCAGGAGGCTTCTGGCCTACCCCGGAGCAGCCTGGAGACACCGCTGGGGCCCGTTCAGGCCTGGAGGTCTTTGGCCCAGCGCTCAAGGAGCCCGGAGCCTTCGGTGATGCCAGACCAGGCCTGGGAGGCTACAGCCCTCCACCCGAGGAAGCCATGCCCTTTGAGTTTGAGCAGCCTGCCCAGGGAGGTGGCAGCCAGCCTCTCCTGCAGGTCTCAGACCTCGCTCCAGGAGGCCCAGGTGCGGGGGTCTTTAGCACGCCTCCCCAGGAGCCCCAAGCTCTCAGACCTGCAAACGCAGGCTTTGGAGGAGACCGCAGCCCTCCCCCTGAGGAGGCTATGCCATTTGAGTTTGATGGAGCAGCCTTTGGGGACGACAGCCCACCCCCTGGGCTCCCCCGAGCTATCCCACAAATCGACGGCGTTGGCGGCGGCGGCGGCGGCAGCGGCGGCAGCGGCGGCCAGTCCGCGGCAGCCGCGGTCTCGAGTGCGGTCCTCCTCGCTCCCGCCGCGAACGAGCCCCCCCTCTGGGTCCCAGCCGCCATCGGCAGCCCATCCCGAGAGGCTGTCAGATCTCCTCCACACTTCGCGGGCGACAGCCCCCCGATGGAGATCTCCGGACCCCCGCTCGAGATTGGTAGCGCCCCCGTTGGGGTCGACGACGCTCCCGTCAACATGGACAGCCCCCCAATCGCGCTTGACGGCCCGCCCATCGAGGTCTCCCGAGCCCCAGTTAAGAGAGAGCGAGCAGAGGGAGAGAGACCCCCAGTTGAGGGAGAAGCAGCCGAGATGGAAGGAGGCTCAGCCGCAGCTGCTGCGGAAGAAGGAAAAGTCCCCTCTCCGGGGGACGGAGCCCCGGACGCCGGGGCCAAGCCTGCTGCTCCAGCCGCCGGGGCAGCCGCGGCTGCCCCTGACACTCCAGCCGCCGGGGCAGCCGCTCCTGCCGCCCCTGACGCTCCCGCCGCCGGGGCAGCCCCAGCCGCCCCTGACGCTCCAGCCGCTCCAGCCGCTCCAGCCGCTCCAGCCGCCCCAGCCGCCCCAGCCGCCCCAGCCGCTCCTGCCGCCGGGGCAGCTGCTCCTGCCGCCCCTGCGTCTGGAGCCCGACCCAAGCTGCGCTTCCTTAGACCCCCCAGCCCCGAGATCCAGGCTGCCGATCCGCCTACTCCGCAGCCTACTCGCGCATTTGCCTGGCGGGGCAGGTCTGGCCGCAGCCGCGACGACGACGAGGGGTCGGTCAGCAGCGACGACCACAGCAGCGATGAGTCCGACGATGGGACCTCCGGATGCCGCCGCTGGCTGCAGCCCCGGCGAAATCGCCGCCGCCGAAAGCCCCGGCGCAACTTGCTCCGCAACTTCCTCATGCAGGCCTTCGGGGGCTGCTTCGGCCGAGCTGAGAGCCCCCAGCCCAAAGCCTCGCACAGCCCCAAGGTCAAGAAGATTCCTCTGGCGGAGAAGCGCAGACAGATGCGCAAGGAAGCCCTGGAGAAGCGCGCCCAGAAGCGCGCAGAGAAGAAACGCAGCAAGCTCATCGACAAACAACTCCAGGAGGAAAAGATGGGGTACATGTGTACGCACCGCCTGCTGCTTCTAGGTAATGCGGCGGACTCTGCCCGCGGGGAGCAGGGCCGCCGGGGGACCCCGGGAGGGGGTGGCAGGGCTGCCCGGTGGAGCTCAGGGCCTGGCGGCGGGAGGAGGGGGTCCAGGCCGAGGCGGGAAGAGACTGCTAGAAAGTTCCAGTGAGGGGCCCTAACTTTGCCCTGGGAGCGGGAGGGGGCCTCGGTTGGGCTTGGGTGGTCGAAGTATGTGCCCTCCAGGGAGAAAAGTGGTGCCGAGCAACACTGAGGGTCGTTTCCGGCTGGACAAGCCAGCGTCAGCGACCGTAAGATGCCCCCAGTCCTGGGGTGGGGGCCGGCAAGAAAGAAGGGGGCTTCAGGTGAGCCAGGAACTGCCGGGGAGGGGCCCCGGGGTTCCCCAGGCTAGGCCGGTTGGGGCCGTGGTGGGCTGGGGTCGTTGGGGAAGGTGCGCCCCCCGCCTCGCCTGGCACTGCTGCTTGGACTCAGACAGCTTGTCGTTGGTGTGTGTTGGTGTCCATATTGTGTCCGCCTGTGCATGATATGCTCAAGTGTCCCCCAATTCGCATCCCTGGCACCCCCAGATTACCCGCCGACTGTGTACTCGTACTGGGGAACGGGCTGTCTTGTGTTTTGCGCCATGGCGCGGGCAAAAACTTTCCGTGTTTTGCACACTCTGGTGGTACCTGTGCGCGGGCGCTCTGCAGCGGGCAGCGCGAAAAATGCGGAGGAGAAGGTGGTGGGACGTCTCGGGGAGTGTGTTGGGCTGCTGGCGCGGGGGAGAGGGGGCCGCCTCTCGCTGGCCTCCATAACCTTTTTTCTGTATGTCTTTCTCTCTTTTTTCCCTTTGCGCTAAGCGTTTCCTCACTTCTCATTCGTTCGCCAAACCCTCCCGCCTTTACGGTTGAAAAACCAGACACTCAGGTATCTGGGGCGTCGGGGCTACACACATGCGTTCAGTATTCTGCACACACTCAGCTCACCTGGTGGGGGGATGGTGGGAGGAGGGGGGAAAAAAACCCTCTGAATCTGCTACGGGCAGGTCTGGATCCAAACCTACACGGGGCTGGTTCCAAGAGGGTGGGCGTGGCTGTGTTTAAAAAATATGAAATAATTTTTTTCCTAGGGAAGAGCCCGAGGTAAGCCAATCATTTCCTCTTTTACAAAGAGTACAGTAGGAGGGGCTTGGTTTAAAAAGACTGTTATGCGTTGGGAGTGGAATGCTGTCTTGTCTTCGAAATGCAATTAAAATAAAAAAATTTTTAAAAATGTTTCCAGTGTATTTTAAGTATATGGACGAAATGTGGTAAAACTGTTGACCATGACTTGTGAAACATGTCAATGTTTGCATGTGAATCTTTTCAAGCAGCTTTAGCTGGGGCAGAGAGGATCAAAGGTAAGATCCTCTTCAAATGGACTTGGGATACCAAGAAATTAAAATGGTCTTGTGTTCATAACCACCGCTGGTACGTTTGGCGGCCCTCCACCTTCCCTCCTTCTGTCTTCATCTTTCCCACCTTTAGGTGTCCTCTGGCCCCTCTAGGACTCTCTCCCCCCACCCACCCAGCCCCTCCTCCTCTCCATCTCCCTGCCTCTCTGGCCCTTCCCAGTCCCCCCACTGCTCCTCCTCCAGCCTGGCCTTGGCTCCCATCTGAGGCTTTGGCTCCTTGTGCCACAGTCCATCAAAGCAGCAATTAACAAGAGTCTAAATGTGTGGCTTGAATGAAAATTTCAAAAGTGAACCTCCACAATCTTAATTTCTTTATTTTACTCTCTAAAACCTTTCAGGGGATTTAAAGATCACAATTTCTAAAGCTGGGCTACATTTTTTCGCTAAATATTTTATAATGTGTGATGCTTTTTAGTAATGACATTATGGACAATAACCTTTGGCTTCTGTGACATGTGTGTCTTTCACAAATCAGTTTAAAACATGGCGCTCGTTTTAGTGACACCCACCCGGGGAAATAATGACGTCATCGTTTTCCTAATCACGTATAGAAGGGAAGCAGTTTTAAATTTGGGATGTCCCAACCCTACTATAGCCAGAGCCTTAGATGACAATGCACTGTTTTCCTGCAGGGAACTGCTTTTGCCATAACAGTCCCATTTCAATATTCTGAGCTTAGTTCTAGAATGCTGACCTCTGATGGGGAAGGGACACAAATACAGATAGGAATACAGACAGGTGACAGTGTCCACTCGCCCCCTAGTTGGCAGTGTCCCTTACTTGCTGGAGTCTCTGTTGTCTCATTTGGGACATGAGGCTTTCCCAGCAGATCTCCACTAGTCTTCTTTGCCGTGTCTCGAGTCCTCTATTCTGGGGGGTGGGTGGTTTTGGAAAGCACCGTCCACTTAAATCAGGACTAGGGACTTAAACCACAGATTATGCCCACCCTACAACAAACTGTCAGTCCATGACTGGGGCCAAGCCTTGAGAATATTAGAAGTTTACCTTGCTCACCCTTGTTTTGTATACAGAGTGCAAAATTAACCTCAATAAAAGGAAATTTGCTGGGGTCATCCTGCAGTTGCCCTGATTCTGCTCTCAGGGAGTCTCAGGGAGTCTCTGGTCAAGAAGACCAAAACCCAGGCATCTGAGACACGAGCCTGAGTTAGGACAGCCAGCATTACCTGCTGCCGTAATGCGGTTTGGGAAAACGGTTCATTTCCAACCAGCCTTCATTTGGCAAAGTGACAAGGAAGGTAGCGGTCTGAGCTACTTACTGATGGGGAGGGGGGAGAAGAAGAATGAGGACTTACAGTTAGGACAAGACCTCTAGCCAACAGTCCGGTTCTGACACAAAACAAGACATCCATATATTTCTACCACTGAAAATGCAGGCCAAATGCACATCCTTTCATATGGTCACCAATTTGTGACATGCATGCTCATCTGTTGCTTTACAGCTGTGTGTGTGTGTGTGTGTGTGGTTTCCATTTTTATTGCCCAGTTTAACCACATTATAGGGAAATTTTTTTTAAGGAGATAGATAGGTAATCAATAACATGACTAAAATTCTAGAAATTGTAAGAGATGAAGCCTTTTTCTTATTTGACTATTCAAGAATAGACTGTTTCCATGTTTTTGGAAACCCAATTTGGGTATGATTCTCCCCCCCCCCTCCCTTTTTTTTTTAAGACTTGTGGGGGCAGGCAGATTGGAATTTTTTAGTATCTGCTACATTTTATTAAAACTGTGCAGGCAAATGCTATAGATAATAATGGCCAGCTTGCCATGATACTTTATTTATACAGTGAATTGCAATTAATTGTATGATAATTTATTTATGCCACCAGGTACAATAGTGATGCATTGCATTCCATCATGCAGAAGAGGCGCTTTTTTTTTTTTTTCCTAATTCTTCTTTAGTACAGCAATTGTTTCCATATTCAGAATGCCTCCACTGAGCTTTGTGGTGCAGTGGGAAAGGCATAGCTTATCAGGCCACCAAATCTTTAGAATTAAGAGAGACTTTTATGATTTTTCCCTCTCTGTTCCCCCAGTAGTATTTTATGCCTCTTGAAGGCCGAAATTCTTCCCTGCCTTTTAAAATCCAATTTCCCATAGATTTCTCTCTCAAAAAAAAAAATGTTTTCTATACAAGTAGGTTCATTTTTATAATTTGCCCACATTATGTCTATCATGGGAAATTGGTATTAGGCAAAGAAGAGTGGGGTCCCTGGGCTTTTTGCTCCCCCCCTCCTGACTTGAAAGGGATGGCCTCACTGCCTTCAGGTATAGTAACCAGTAATAGTAATGATCACGCATAATGATACCACATTCTTATTATAGTTTTAAAAGCCTTTCATCTAAGTCACATTTGTCCTTTGGAACAGCCTTGGGCAATAAAAATGTGGTAGAACCCCATGTCATAGGCAAATAAACCGAGAGATGAGATTAGATGTCAGGGACTTTTGCTCAAAGACTTCGAGGTAAGTGAAGGAATCAAAAGTTTCTAACTCAGATAAGACAGTGCTTAACAAAAAATGTGGCAATGGGCCACAAAGCATTATTTAAGTGTAACGCATGATGGTGAGTGTGCTGCGTGCTCTTCAAATCCCTTGTCAAGTGACAGGCGTCTCGCCGTCTTCTGCTTTCTGAAGGACAGCCAGACCCAGCCGATCTGCGGTTAGAAATGTCCATTGAGCATACCTAACGCGTGAGCCCCCCGTTTCTGACATAACCTGTCATGGCTAGGGGGGTATTTGGTTTCCACATTTGCTTGAACTCATCTGCCAACGCTGTAGTCTTAGTTTGTTTATTGGGTTTTGTTCTTTTTCAACTGCAGGTTTCCTTTAGGGAACCTCTGTGGTTTTCTTCAGTGGGGTCTAAACCTTTCCTTACTCAGTGTTCCACTAAAATAATAATAATAATAATAATAATAGTAATTGACAATAATACTACAAAGTGGGCTTCAGTGCCTGGCTCCCTATACTTGCAGTGTTAGAGGAGGAGACGGCTTAAAATCCCGGCCTGGATCTAGTAACCCTATTAAAATCACTCTTGTTTTGATATTCTTCATAATGATTTTTTTTTTTTAAAGTATTCCTTACTTTTTGTTGGGGCTTAATTCCTCCTTAGCTTAGCAAGAGTTAGCGCATAGTCTTAGAAATTACCTTTGATTTTATGCAGGAACGTTGGTATTAAGCAAAAAAAAAAAAAAAAGAAAAAAGTATATTTTTAAAGAGAAGGTAGTCTGATTGTCTAGATTTGAAATTCCTCATGCTGTCACGCCTCTGCTATTTTCCAGAGTCAGTTTTCCCACCAAATAGAACTCACTGTCACCCCTAGCAAAACTGCGGCACCCCAATGCTTCTACATAAAGTAACATTCAGAAGACACAGAAATAGCCTTTCATTCAGTAGCATTAAAATTGGTTTCCACACTTCTTGATTTCTTGAGCTGGTGGCAAAGGGGTTCTTTCCAAACCTCCATCTTGTGCCTCCTGGGGTTCCTAGTGGAATGTGAAATTAACAACCCGCTTGTCCATTTCAGAATCAAATTTCTCAGGAAGATTCACAATTTTCAACATAGGAAGGGCTGGGCCAATAGACAGGACAGGGTTGCCGCCCTCCCCCAGGTGAAACCCTCAAGCATTAGTCAGTCTAATAATTAGCCCTCTCCAGCCCTGGTGTCCCCCAACAACAAGGACTCTGAGACTATGCCTCTGCTGACATCCTCCTTGAATTAGACTGGAAAGGGGTTTTATCGCCTCAGGTTCCTGTCCTGGCCTGTGGTCACCCTGGGCGTGAGACCTTGACCTCTTCAGGGAGGGTGGGGAATCAGCCAGTTGCTGTCTGTCTTGGAGAGTCCTGCTGGAGGATCAGCAAATCCTCAGCAGCCTTTCTAAAAGTGAAAGGGACAGGTGGGAGGCTCCAGATAAAAACTACCATAGGGCCAGGCCAGGAGGCCTCTGAATGAGGGCGAGGAGGGGCATTTCCAGAAGAATCAGAGCAAGAGACTGCGTTTTTCCACAATTCTCTAAAAAGAGGGCCAGAAGTGAAGTTACCCTCTAGAAATCCTCAACCCTGTATCTGGCACAGGCCCGTGTCCAGAATATGGTTACCATTGTTTCTAGAAACTCTCTTAGACTTTTGTCTCCGTGCTCCAAGTAAGAATGTGGGGTTTGTGTTTCTTTGTTTTCTGTATTCCCCATGAGTCTGTTAACTTGTAAATTCTCAAAGTACTAGGCACCCGTTCTTTCTCTACGTTTCAGAGTACACTCTTCGTACATACTATATAGATAAGGGTCGGCTCTAACAGGAGACAGAGGACACCGTGCCAAATTTATGTTTGTGCGAAGCCCCTCTCAGGGGAGTGACGTGGCCAAGAGAAGATGAGGAGAGAGACCTTGTTTTTACTTGTCCTAGAAAAGTTCCCCATCCCTCTTTCCTACCCCCACCCCCTCTACCTCCTTCTCTTTTTATTATTTATATCATCCTCCAATCTGTAAACCAACTCTGTACCGTGGTTGAACCCAGGGACCTGAGCGCAAATTGTTCTATGTTTACTATACATGCAAAAAGAAAAAAAAAAGTTGTTTTTAGTTTCCCTTCCCAACAGCCAGACGGTGAAGCAGTCCAGCCAGTGGGAACTGAAGATGAGCCCTCCAAGAATGAGGTAAGAACAACAAGAAAAAGCAATGTTTGATGTTTAATGATTGTTGATCCTCTCATGGTCAGTTGGGTCTCGGACAGGCAGTGAGCACACGGTGCCCCCTTTCCACGTTAGAATTACCAGAGCCAGTTGTGGCCGGGGCAGGAACTGGGGGCTGGACCACGGGAGGAACGTGAGGGAACGGATCTGTGACAGAGTCACTAAAACGAAGGGCGTGTGCTTCTGTTGTACTCACTTAGAGGGAAAACCCCAAGTTGAACTACAGGGTAATTTGTTAAACCTCAGGAGACTTTGGGAGCCTTAGACTTGTGGAGCTCTGCCCACATGCTAACTTGAACATTAGATCTTACTAAATGCTTCTTAATGATTCAGTTTGGGGTGAGGAGAGAGGTGTATAAATTGTTACCTGATCCCAGACTTATGAGTCAGCGTTTCCGACATTGTCACACACATTTGGTGTGTGGGACAGAGTAAGTACCTTAAACTGCCTTTAATGAGCTGATAATGGGAAGAAAGATCTCGTGTACCCACTTCCAAAGGAGCGCTGTGATCCGTCCCCGCTAGACAGCAGCGGCCTCTCCCAGGGAGGCCAGGGGCGCCTAGAGGCACTTGACTGACACAGCTCTCGCCTCTCCCAGTCAACAGACTCTGTCACCTCCCTCCTCGTTCCTAATTATTAAATAGAACAGTTTTTCCTTTCGTCAGACCAATGACTAGTGTGCAGATGACTATGAGGGGATTTTTTTTTTTTTAAACAGGGAACCTGCGTTCAGGTAAGTTTGTAGGATTTTTGGAAAGAAGGTCTAACGCTCATCCTGGTTAATGCCCCAAACTGAAGTCAGGTGGCAATGCTAGAGTCCGGGCCAAGAAGGCCTGTTTCTGCAGAATGGGTCCAATTGAAAGTGACAGAGAGTTGATGGTGTCACTTGGGAAGAGTCTGGGCACTTAATTCCCTGGGACCACGTGAGCACATCCCCTTCAGTCTTCTCGTCTGTGGTAATTCCTTAGTGTCCAAAGGACTTAAGCAAACGCCTGTGAGGTCCTTGTTTATAAAAAGTGAAACCTCATTTGTTATCAGTCCCTTGAGTTTTTCTGGCCTTCTTGGGCTTCTCACATCGTGGAAAGTGGCCATCTTAATTCCTGACAGCTTCTGACTCTGTGGGTCCAGTAGGCCTACAAGATGTGTAAGGAACACAGTGAGAACATCAAATCTGTCATTCTGAGGTCCTCCCCCCCATGGTTCCCCACAAGTGTGGATTTGAGGGTGACTGACTGTAGTGGGGCCCAGAGATGGTGAAGGTAAGTTGTTACTTCAGGTCGGCCACTAGATGGTGAGACAGTGTAAGGCAGAAAAAAAGGTGTCGGATCTGGGATTAAATCAGAGGGGAAGGGCCCAGGGAGCAGGGGTGGGGAGGGTCCTGCCCCACTTCCACCCCCACGCCAGGACAGAGCCCACAGTCTATAGGCCCTGAAGCTTTAGTCAGACCCGGCCTCTTTTTTTTTTTTTTTAAGTGGTGACATCTCCCTGTTGGCTAGGTGGTGGGATTATAGGGGGCCATATCTAACACAAGGGTCCTCCATAATAGGTCTACTGATACTTTGTCATATGGGCTCTAAAGGATGTCTAGCAGCATCGCTGACCTCTGCCTACTGGATGCCCATCTCTTTCTCCTCCAACTCCCTCTCTCTCTCTCCCCATCTCTGTCCCTCCAACTCCTTCTCTCTCTCTCCCCATCTCTGTCCCTCCAACTCTCTCTCTCTCTCACACACACGCACACACACGCACACACACGCACCACCACCACCACTAGGTACCTACACAGTGTAACAATCAGAACTGTGTCCCCTGGGGGACAGCATCATCCCTGTTGATGACATACTGCCCTAACACATCAATATCAAATTCTGGGAAAGGTAGAGATCACACATGTCGTAACTCGAGCCCCTTAAAAAGAAAAGATACCTTCAGAGAGAAGGTTCCTGACTCCAGTTACTAAGGACCAGTCAGAAATGTTTGCCACTGTGGTGGTGACCCTGCATTCTTGGGTAGAAGTAATTTTTGAAAAATTGTGGAAAAGAAGGTGACCCAGATGACCCTAAATAGAATAGAAAAGGGACTTATCCCAAGGAAGTAAGTAATGAATTGGTCTCAGACTCTGATTAACGAAGTCAGTCTCATAGCTAATCAATGGGCCAAGATAAATCAAGGCTTAAATAGATTTTAACCCTTACATGATCGTCTCTGCCACTTAGAGGTTCTTTTAGGAGCCTTTGTAGCAGGCTGCGGATTCTCCCTCTGTCTGGTGTGTACTAAATTAAGTCATTCTGCTGTGGAGAGAAGGATGCCAGGCTAATCGGGGCTAGGACTCAGGTGGCTGTAAATACAGCCGCACTGGGATGGCTGGGCCCCACTTTGCACATATCCCACAAAACAGTAATGGAGCCTTTAATTGGTAGTGTCTGCGCACACACAAGGATGTAGGCTCTTAGCGGGGTCACCTGAGTCCCAGGGCCACAGGGGCCAACCCAACTGCATGCAAGTGACCCGTAACCTTTAGCAACTGATATTTCAAGGCAGGAAGTGACCTTGTGGGCTGGTGGGCGCCCATGGAAGGAATGCCTCTCAATGACTACCTGAGAAAGGTAAAATAAGATCTTTGGGAAATAAAACATAGTTGTGCCAGTAGAAATCATGATCCAAGGACATTCCCCAATCAAGAGTCTTGTACTTGGTCTTGGGTAAGATTGTCAACGCCCCCTCCTCCATCCTAGGGCAGAGTCTGTAACCAGCATCTCTTGTAATAATCATAACAAGACTAAATCATGATTTCATTTTTAAACCGTGGCCTGACCCGCCCCCCCCAGCCCTTACACCTAAACAGCCTCTCCCCCAGTTAATCGTTATAGAAGACGTTATTGCTTCTTTATTTTATTTTAAGCCCAACATATTTATATTTTCGTCCCTATCTGGTCTTCTGCTAGAGCTGTTAGATCTTATACATTCTCCGTATAAGACACATAAGTGAAGTTTTTTTTTTTTTTTTCTTAAAGCGTTTGGAATTTGTGATCTTTAAGTTAGTCACAATATCGAGAAGGAAAAAAAAATTAAGAGAATAAACTAGTTTCCACCCGCAGCCATCTATATGAATTTAAACACTTTTGCTTTTGCTATTAGGATTACTTTAGGGTGAGGGGTAGAAAGTGATTACTAGTTCGATAAAGTGCACATCGGATATGTAAATTTTTAAAAAATACTATTTTTTAATCTGTTTCGAATTTAGCTGAGGGCAGTGCCCCTAACTAACACATTGTTACTGCGGAATCCTCGAAATTACCCAAGGCATGTTTTTTGAATGTTGATTTTGACATTTTGCCTAAGACCAAGTACAACATCCTTCCAAGGAAATACTTAGAAGACTCCATACAGAACCCAAAAACAGATGCCAGACATGAGGGGGAAAATTTTTTAAAGTTTGGTTGCCAGAAAACTAATAGCTGTTTATAATTAAACATTTGCTTGTGCTTTCATTTCTTCCTTCTTGCTGCTAAAAAGGAAGCATATTAGATCATTTTGTTTCACAAATGGCCAGGGCTGGTTTTAAGATGGACACTTGAAGGAAGGTTCCCCTTTCCAAGTGGGAATCTTTGGAAATTTTCCTGATGGGATCCAGTCATTCTGGAGCACTCTTAGGAAATCGTTCCTAGTGGGGTGGTTTGGCATGGAACGCGTTAATGGTGATGATTCCTTGCTGTCTTCCCACATTGCCCTGATGGGGGAGAGGGTCTGATATGATGGGGGAGGGGTGGGCAGAGGATCCCCAACTTTCCTGGGGGTTCCTAGGACAGTGGAAAGACAGCACTGGTTTAGGGGTTAGTGGGAGATTCTCATTCCTGGAACATTTGTGGTTTCTAGGGCTCTATTCAAGGATCCCATGAATTTGCCAAGTAATATCCAGAAAAGGCCAAAGTTTGATTCTTAAAAGTGTTGACAAGCCTTCATTTTGTGATGATTCTGCAGGAGTAGTCCTGGGGTCCCGCCATGGTCAAGGGAGAGACTTAAATTTGTTGGGTGGTTCAAGAGAAAGCCCCGCGGTATCTCTTTGTCCAACCTGATGTATGAAGAGGTAATGAATGACCCCAGATGGCAGGGTGGGGCAGAGCTTGAGAAAAGGATTCTGGGTAGAGCACATCAAAACCCTGGTAGATGTCTTAGCCTGAGACTGAAGTTGACAGGTGACAGGAGAACTCACTTTTATTTTTCTTTCTGACCCTAAAACCATGATTCCCCTGAGGTGAGAGTGGGGGTTTGACTTCAGATGTGAAGGCAGGCTCCAAACTGGGAGTTGAACTTTCATGCTGCAGGAAGACCATCGGGGCTTTCCTGTCCCCGCAGAGGTCCGCACAGCTCAGAAGTGGGGGCAGAAATCAGCCTCCTAGGGAATTTTTATTCCCTTCTGGCTTTCCTTTTCTTTCCCCTCAATTTTGAGATTTTTTTTAAACAATTATATTCTTATTTTAGGGGGACTTTGGCTTAGGAGATAGCTTGTTTTTAAGGAAAGAGGTGTGGGATTCCCCAACTGTTTGGGGCTGGGAAATGAAGAGTGAAATAAAGCAAGACTGCTCCAGGCTGGCTGGCAGATGGCGCTCGGCTCTTACTGTTGGGAGCCTGCCTCTTCGAAACTCCCTGGCTGCGCCCGAGGCGCCACTGGGCATCCCCCTCCCCTAATCCCCTTTCTCCGGGACACAGGCTCCACCCCCAAGGCCTCCGGGGTAGTTTTAAAGATTTTCAGTTGAACAGTTGGTTTCTGGGGACAAATCCTGTCACTTTTAACTAGTGGCTCTGAAGACCTGAGCCAGGGCAGAAAAACACTATCACAGTGACCTCCAAATTCCTAACCCAGGTACGCGCCATGGTTCTGGGAACCATCTCTGGGACCTTGGACCAATGTCCTGGGTCCCAGTTTCCCTCATCTGAAAAATGAGAGGGATGTCCTCCTCATTTTAAAACTTTAGTTCTCAAAGTTCGGTTAGCACAGGTACGCTGCCCCCCCCCCCTCACCCCCACAAGCAACCTTTAAGGGGTCCTTTTCAAAATGGCGGACTGTAGAGGAAATTTTAGATCTATTTGTTGTCCTTGGGTAAATAATAATTTTTGAATACCCACTTCTGGGAAATGCTTGCAAGAAGGAAAGGTGAGTGGTGCATCTTTCCCACCCCAGTCAAGGGCTAGAAAAGAGGTTCACAAGTGGGCAGAGGTCCCTTTTCTACCAGGGAAACCCAAGGAGCCTTCCTGGAGGAGTTAGCATTTGAGACAATATGGGAAGATACAAGGAGATGAGGGAGTAGAATTTGGGATGGAAGCTCAATGCTTTCTTAGGAGAGAAGGTGCTAGCTGAGGATGAATTCCTATGGTTTTGCCTTGGTTTGGTTTTTTTTTTTTTTTTTTTTCCCCTACTTACAAGGGCATCCTTGGGTTTGTCAGGGTCTCTGAGATTTCAGGGCTAACTTGAGTTTTTTCCCCTTTCCACCCTTCTCTACTCCTCAGTGCCACAAACCCACAGTGCACTGAAGACACTCTTGCTGATGAAGAAAGAGGCTTCTGTGCCTGTGGGTGGGACACCACCGCCCTGCCCCCGCCACCTTTCCCCTCAGGATGTGGGGCAGGCCACCTCTGCCTTCTTTAGGCCAAGTTTCTGTGGAGGGGAAGCTAGTGCTGACAATGTCATGCCCCTTGGTTCTAAAAAGAATAGGCACCCTCTGGCCATTCTTTCCACCCCCTCATAAGTCTTGAGGTCATCCATCTGTGAGCTTCTCATGGGAGGCCCTACTGATCCCTACAATGGGAATTCATTCCTTTCCAGCAGAACTTATCTTCCACACACCATTCCTAGATATGGTCTCCTCTTTTATAGTTGAAGAGTCCAAAGAAATGAATAAAATGTGTTAGTTTCAGGCAAAAGCTTCCCCCACCCTGCTATTAAAATTCTTTTAAGTTAGCAAAGTTTATTCCGACATTCCTGTCTTAAGCCCGTAATCTTCTGGGGCTTCTTGAAAGCTTTTCTTGCTCTTTTTTTCTCCCCACACCTCCCAACTTCCAGCCCTGAACCTTGGCCAAGGCACGTGACCATGGCAGCCCCTGGGGTGTTACTCAGGATTTTGGGGGGGTACTGGGGAACAGGACAGGTGGGCTGCCCCTGTTCAGAACACCTTTTTGGGACCCGTAGAGCTCCTCTCCCACCAGAGGTCAGCAGAGAACTCAAAATGGCTTTACCCGCTCGCAGGAAGTGGGATCACTTAGAATTCTCTAGATGGAATGTGGAAGTGCAAACGGAAAAAAACCCCACCTTTCAGGGATATCTTGGGTTGGGGTCTCATTTTGTCCTGGTTCCCTAGGAGGGTTCGTTCTGACACCATTCCTGCCATTCTGTGCATTAAGGGCCCGGGGGCCTTCTGTCTTTTCATTTGATGGGTTTCTTTGCCTGTGTCCCCAGCCCCCCAACACATACATGCACACAGACACCCCTTTTCCTGACAGGGGACCTCGGACCCTCCCACATGTGACCAAACTCCGCACTCAGGTTGCCCACAGGACTGGGAATCTGAGCCCCATACTTACCCTTTTCTTCCAGAAGGTTGTTAAAATGACTTTATGGTATGACAGGAAGTCCCCCTACCCCACCCTTATCCTGCCCTGATTTTACATCTCCTTATCTCCTGCTCTTCGGCCAGATGTATGGATGTTTCTAAAGAGGGAATGAACCCCAGCATACAAACTACTCTGTGCTTGTCCCCCACCCCCCAACACACACGCGCACACGCACACGCACACGCACACGCACACTTCCTTAGAGGTTTTCCCACGTCCTCCATCGTGCCTTCCACGTCTGCTTGCTCTGTCCTCCCACTGGGGTAGGAAAAGGGGAAAAGGAATCTGAATCCCGTTCCTTTGTTTTTACTCCGAGCTTTTGAAACGCCCGAGTGCTTGAGAACGACCCCACCCACCCCAAAGTTAAAACCAACTCCCCTTAGCCAGGTCTTTATTGTTGAAAGAGAGACAGAAGGAAAGAAGGCGCAGAAAGCAGTGAAGACGTAAAGACCAAGACCAAGTGAAAGTCTTAAAAAGAGAAAGAAAAGGCACTTTGGGTAAATTTAACTCTAAGACAGAGTGCCTGCCCTGTGGGAACTTCCAGTCGGCAAGGGAGGAGGAGGGAGGATCGGGTTGCAAGTCAAGGCAGTGGCCACAGGCCCTTGGAGGGCTGCCAGGCTCCGGGGAGCTTCCAGCACAGCTGAGGGCTGGGAGGGGGAGGTATCGTCCTCCACCCGATGTTGGTGCCAGGAGCCCACTGAGTAGGGCAGGGCCTGGGAACCTGGGAGCGCATGCCAGAGAGCGAGCCCGAGTTCTGACCACTGCCTTCTCTCGCCCACAGTGGGCCCTTTATGCCGCCCCACAGTATTCTCCCGGTCCTGCAGTGATTGTTCGATTTCTGGACTCTTTTGAAATCAGTCATTAAGCCCCTTCTAGCACAGCCCGATTTCCCAAGCCGGTTTCCTATGCCTTGCCCCACTCAGTGGGGGCAGTTTTGCTTTAAGAAATCTGGCACACAGTGGATCTTTTCATCCTTCAAAAAAATCCAGTCTTCGTGAGTTCTTTGATTCGATAATTACTCAAAGCAAAACAAAGGCAATCCTAAAGTTAAAAGCAAACACCCTGTACATTACGTATACATCTCAGATGTTGAGGAAACCCTTAGAAGTTTACAGGTTGGTGTCCTCGAGAATTTGGCTCCGGCCAGACCCAATATAGGCATTGTTTTCTTTTTTGTTCTTCCTTCCTCCCTTCCTTCCTTTCTTCTGCCCCCACCACCCCCCTTTTGGAAAAACAAGTTTTATTCTCCTGGGTATGTTCATTAGAGAGGGGAGACATTCTATTCAGCGAGGAAGAATGGGGGGAGGAAGAAGGGGGAGCAGGCTTCTGCGGGAGGAGACACAAGATTGATGACTTTGTGCTGGCGGGTGGAGAGCCGACCATCACACCCAGATGAAAATCTCTCAGGCTCCAACGAGGAACAACACAGCAGAGCAGACCTTCAGCTTCCTGGAGTTAGTGGGGAAAATATTTCGTCAGCTGCCTCTCTGTCCTGAGCTTTTATTCATTAACCCAGTGAAAAGGGGAAAAAAAAAAAATCAAAGTCTTGTCCTAATTTGTTGTGGTGAGACCTCGGTTCTCCCAAATTTTTGCCCTTGTTGGTTTGTTTGTTGAAAAAAGCACAGCCCACAGAGTCAGAAGGGGGTTTGCTGGGTTCAGCGCACTTCAGTTTGCTCTCAAGGCTTAGCTTCTCTCCATGAGGAAAAGTCCTCACTCTTCCCAAGTGCCAAGAGTTAGAAATGTGTTACTAATTGATTTGACCTAAATTTGTATTGCTCCGAGACTTAGCAAATGGTCAGTTAGGGGCCGGAGGTGGGGGGCGGGCAACAGTGGTTGTCCCCCTGGCCAAGAGAAGAGACTCACCACAGCTATGTTTATAAAATGGGCCTTCTATGACATTAAGGAATTCTTGAGGGGGACAGGGTGTTGTGGTTGTTCTTCAGAGAAAGGGAAAGGTAGCTGGGAAGTGTTTAATGGGAATTTAGCATAAAATGACACGCCTGGCAGAGGAAAATCACGGTTCCAAATGAAAACAGTTGTCACAAATTAATTTTTCAAATTCTTGACTATTGGCAGATCTGAGGTTTACCTCATATGCAGAGTTATGCCCAACTTGGCAAAGAGCATGGAATATGGCCTGGTTCTTGGTACATATGTACCCATTTTCCCTCACTGATAAGTTTTTTCCTAATTGGGGTGTTAAGTTGAATGTCCAAATAGCTTTGTTTCCTTTTTTGCCTTTTTAGTAGCATCTCTTAGCTTGCGGTAGCCGTCAGTGTGTCTGCCAAGCCTCTCAGAAGGATGAAATCCTTGCCGGGTCGGTGAGTCTGCCTTCACTTGGCCTTTTTCATTCATTTATTCATTCATTGACGTGTTCACTGTCCACGTATCGAGTGCCTAATATGTGCCCTTCCCCATGGGGAAGACAAAGGTATAAGACTGGCGGCTTCCTTTGATGGTCTTACGATCAGAACGAACCCAGGAAGTCTCTGCTGAGGAATGAAATAGGGCAGAGAGAACAGTTCAGAGCAGATGGAAAGGCGGTCAAAAAAACGGACTTCAGAAACCTTTCGACACTTCTCCAAGCTGGTGGGGCAAGCCAAATCAGGGCTTCCGTGAAATCATTGCACCCTAATCGTTAAGTCACAGAGAACCCGCCAGAACGACCTGGGTCAGAGCAAACAATGGCATGTCCATGTTGGACAGGTACAACCACGTGGCTTTCCATGTCAGTCTGAGGCCGCAACTTTGTCAGTGGGCCGGGATGGAGCCCCGTTGCAGTGGGGTGACAAGGCTTCCTCTCTGGGACTCCAAGAGCCCTTTCTCCTGTGGTGTAACCCAGGGGCCTGCAGAGGCCTGGCCGGGGCTGGTGTAAACAACTGGTCTGTCTGGAGCCAGGTGGTGCTGCCGGGGATCTAGGACTCAGAACACTGTCAGGGGATGGGCTTAAATTCTTCCACCCAATCTTAGAATCTTTTGTGGGATTCCTGTTTTGAGGGTGGGATGGGGAAGTGCTCGTAGTTTGCTCCCAGAGGTCCTGATGGAGGCAGAGTGCTTTTATCTTAGCTTCTAGGCTGTCCTTTATTTTAGCTGCAGGTCTCCATCTTAGTTTCAAGCCTCCATCTTACCTCCTGAGCTGCCCTCCATCTTAGCTGCATCCTCCATCTTAGGCCCTGAGCTGCCCTCCATCTTAGCTCTAGACCTCCATCTTGGGCCCTGAGCTGCCCTCCATCTTAGCTGCATCCTCCATCTTAGGCCCTGAGCTGCCCTCCATCTTAGCTCTAGACCTCCATCTTGGGCCCTGAGCTGCCCTCCATCTTAGCT
>NC_081563.1:136578570-136595497 GCF_022355385.1 Mustela nigripes
ACATCCTCCATCTTAGGCCCTGAGCTGCCCTCCATCTTAGCTGCAGCCTCCATCTTAGGCCCTGAGCTGCAGCCTCCATCTTAGCCCCTGAGCTCGGGCCTCTTTTCCCTGTTCTCTGATGCAGATAGATTCTGTATGCAAGTAGTACAGTTAGTTCCCAGTCACTGTAGAAAGAAAACACACCTCAAATTCCAGAACTAATTTCCTGCTTTCCCTTAACAAATGCTTTCATCTGTGCGTTACTCGTGGAAGAGCATCTTACCTGTAGGCCTCCTGTAATGCTCAGCACCTACCTGATCTTTTTATAAAAACACAGTTTTTTCATGTGTGTCTACAGATAGAGATTCTTTGCTTTTAGCTATAAGACCAGGGACACGCTTTTGCGTGGAGGACTGAACGGCAGCAACTCGAGATGACAGGGACTGGTCTTTGTTCCAGGAGTAAAGTTCAGATTCACAGAGTTGAGTTTCGGCCCCCGCTGTTTGTAACATTGAACGCTTTGCACCCGAGAGGCAGCCGGAGCCATCAGTGTGACTGAAAATCCGTTGCAGGACTCAGCCGAAGCTTGCTTGCCCGCTCAGAAAAATCAGTCGCCCAGGTTACTTTGAAAGCATCCCTTGTGACAAGTCGCCAGCTCTGTAAATGTAGGAGTTCACGGGCTGTCGCTTTCCTGCGCTGGCCTGCTGTTGCCCTGTCCAGCCCACCACCTTACCAGGGCACGAGTCAAGTGTGGTCCACCCCCAGAGAAATGATGGGCAGAGATGAAGGCATGAAGGCTACGAGAAGTCAGTGAGCAGGTGCTCCCCCAGCTGGGACTCGAGCCCTGGCTTCAGAGTCCCCTTGAAAGAGATCTGAAACTGGGGTTCCTGTGTTTCGTGTGCTGGGCCCTCTGAGATGAGCCTCCGGCTTATTTGAGAAGCGGAGACTTGACCTCGGGCCCCCTTACCTCCCCGCAGGTGGCTGTGTTCGGTTCAGTTAATCCCATTAGCTGGCGAAGGCTTACAGGGCTGCCCTTAAGGGAAATTTGCATTTTAATAAAGAGCTCCGGAGGCCGGTGGAAAACAAAAAGGCGGGGAGTCACATTTTTAACGGTCGGAATTCTAACTGGAGGCCTAGGGAAAGGATAGGGGAGGGGGCAACTGAGCAGAGGACTCCCCTCCCCACCCCCTGTCCCAGGCTCCCCCCGCCCATTCTAGTGCAGCGAATTCATGGAATCGGCTTTTTTCCCTTGTGACCCTGCAGGACTTGGGGTCCCTCCCTCCCCTCCCCCAGTTCTCCAGGTGCTATCAGGGTGCCTTCCCGGCTTCCGCTTGGCAGTGGGGGGTCGTGGGTGGGCATCTGAGTGGCCAAGTCAGGTCCAGATTGAAGCCTTCAGGTGCCTGACTCATTCCGGCTCGGGTCGATAATAACAAGCCCCATGTTTTCCTCCAGCGTCCTCAGTGATGACACACACAACAGTCAGGAAATGACGGGCTCCAGTGCTATATCGTTGCTTTGCTTTTTTTAAAAAAGAAAAAAAAGCCATGTCGGGGGCGGTGGGGGGGGAGGAGGGAGGAGGTGGGAGGCCAGGCCGGCGAATAACCCGGCGGCCGAGCAGTCTTGCTGCCCGGATGTTACATAAACAGCCCCCAACTGCCCTGCGTCGCAGCCCCGGGAGGACCGGGTGCTTAGTGACACTCAGTGGATTTCACACCTTCGCTTCCAGGTACTTAGAGCTGCATTAACAGCTAATGATTCAATTGAGGGAGGCCTGGATTGCCATTTTGACTCGCTCGGTATTAGCATACCCTCCCAGAAACCCGCAAGCCTGCCAATTAAGCTCCCCAGTGTAACTCAGAAGGGGCCTTTCCAAGATGTGTGATCTTTAGGAAAAGGAAATTAAGCTAATTTTGAAAGCTCCTGACATACGAGTTTCCTTGGAACGCACGCAGTGGAAGGCTAGGATGAATATTATGATTCCTCACATGATGCGTATTTGAACATATGTCAGAGATTCCTGCGGCAGAGCTCGGTGCTGCTCAGGGCGGTGGGCTCCCTCTTTCTTCTTTTTGCTTTCCTTCCCGGTTTTTCCCTCTTTTCTGCCCTTTGTTTTCTTCAAACGTTGACGCGCGCCCCGCCGGCAAGGCTCTTTGCAGAAAGTTCTGCGGTGGCCAAGGGGATTGCGGTGATGTTTGCACAAAACAAGAGGCGACGCCATGGCCAGGACAGGAGCCTGAAACGCTGCAGTGTCCCTGATGGGGGGGGGGGGGGGTGTCCCCCAGTGGCTCAGCCATGCTCGGCAGGGGGACAGGAGGGCATTTTATTATGCGTGTAAGTGCGAGCTTTATTTCAAACACAAACACGCAGGCCGCTGCTGGTATTACATACACAGTCACGCTCGCCCTGGGAGCGTGAACGGCATTCGGATTTTATCTTCCCGGTTCCAGAACCTATTGACTTCCTCCCAACGGCTTCCTCCTGCCCCTCTGCTAAGTCCATGGGGAGCATCAGCCTCCCCATGCGGCTGAATTGTGCACCCTGACAATGACTGGTAATTAGGGGCCGTGTGTGGAGCCGAGCCCGGAGGTGGCTGTCGCCACCAGTCCTGCCCGTGGACACGGCTTCGCCCGCACCTTGCCGCAGAGAGAGGCCGCTGGAAACATTGATTTCCGCACCCACCCCCTGCCCCCAACCCTCTCAAGGTTAGGATTCTGCTTAGAACTCTCTGCTTCCAGCTAAAATTTCCATCCCCAAAGGGCCTGATTTCAGGCAGAGAAAGGACCACTTTAGCAAATGAGAGAAGAGGAACGAGAGGGTCATTTCAACTGCAGCAAAAATCAGCCATGCCATTTTCCCTGACAGCACTTTAATTATGATGAAAGAACAAGATGTTTTTTGGTTTTTACAGAGGAGGCTTGTGGCGGGGGAAGGGAAGGGACCTCTGGAGGAGGCGCGAGCTGCAGCGCGCCCGTCACCAGGGTGATGGATACTCGGGGAGGGGGAGCGAGGCCCCCCCCCCCGGCCCAGCCGCCCCGCCCCACGGCAGCCCGGGGTCCCGGCCCCAGCTCGGTCTGGCGTGCCTCACTGTTAGTCGCCAGGGGTGCGGTGTGACTCGGAAGGGCCCACAGGACAGAAGTCAGCAAGCTGCTGGGTGTCGGCCTCTCCCTTCCCTGGTGTGGGGGTGAGCGGGGACTTTAACCCCGAGGAGGAGGCCAGCCTGCGTTCTGCTCCACCGGCTTTGAAAGCGGCGGCGGGGTTTCGAGTGATCACACAGCCCGTTGTTGAAAATGATGTTTTTTCCCTTAAACTCAGGTGCCTGAGCCAGATGGACGTCCAGGGGCCTCGGAGCTGCAGGGAGAGCAGGGCACGGAGGTTCTGATGGGCAGAGGCCATGTTTTAGAAGAGGAAGAAGGTTAGAGAGGCAGATGTTGGTAGACCTCATTCAGCTAGGGCAAGCATCAGGGAAAAGCATCCCCTTGTCCCCCTGCAACCCTCCCGGGCTTGTCTGCGGTCGGTCACTGCCCTGACCTTAGGCATCGGGCCCCCGGGGAGCCTGGGGGGGGTGTTTGTACCACCCCTGACGGGGGCCTGGGACCCCCGTCTGGCAGCATTTAGAGAGAAATGTAGAAGTGGCTACTAGACTCTCTCCCAGCTGAGGAGAGCCTAGCTGCCGTGAATGGGAACGTAAGCCGGAGAGGGCAGGAAGCGTCCAGGTTAGCTTGGGGTCCGCAGTGGTGCAGGGAGCCGAGGGGGAGACCCCAGACCTGGGAGGGGCGTGATTCGCTACTCCCTTTCACCTCCCCTGCTCTGTTTTAGGGCTCTTTCATGCCATGCAACGTACAGTGCCGGCTGTTTCCAAAGCCTCCAGCACGGAATTACACAGAGCAGGAGACATGATTTGAACCTGCTCATCTCGGCTGCTTTTGTGTAACTGAATTACACAATGTCTCTGTTAAAAGTGATGTCGCCGCCGCTGCCGAGCGCCCCGCGGCCTTGAATTAAACACCGATGGGCATTATTTCCCTCCAAGGAAGCACTCTGTGGCAACTTCCCCCGAACAATTTGCGATTTTTCTGGGGCTCCTTCTTCCCCTCACTAAATTGGCATGCTGCTGGAGACACTTCTAATTTTTGATTATTAACGGGCAGCGGCTAATGAAACAGCGGGGACTTAGGGCTTTGTGGTAGATGAATTATGGACATTTACGACTAAAACCACTTTATTTCTCGCACTTAACAAGGGGATTAACGAGCAAAATGCCACATCTGTAGAATCCTGGGGGGGGGGGGCTGCGGTTCGGGCTGCAGGCTGGGCTGAGATGCCTCGTTCCCCGGTTCCCCAGAACCGCTGCAGTCTCCCCGTCTGAGCCAAGCCGAGATGCAGATTCTTGCTCTAACCAGATACACGGCAGTTCTGCGTGCTGCAGAGGTGGGAGCTCCATGATCCTGCGGAGTTCAGTGAATCGGTTGAGGGGGAAACATTAGGAAAATAGGCTTAAGCCCCTTCCCCTCCCTTTCCACTTGGAAAATAATATTAGGAGCCGGCAGTTCGTCTGCAGGGAGAAACATGGGAAGGCAACATCCCGACTGACAACTCTCAGGGTACTTGAGTATTTTATTTTATAGTGATTTTATAGTTCGGAGGAACAAAAAAACCAGACAAATAAGATACAGAAGCTGGCAGAGTGTGTGGGGGGGGGGGGGTGCGGTCAGGGCTCGACCACCTTAGGAGATGGTGCCTTTCTGATGCCAGAATAAGGATAGAATAAGGACTGCATCCCCTTTTTGAAAGAAAAAGGCACTTCGGAGAAGGGAAAATACCCCGTTCTTTGAGAAACACAGTGAGGCGATCGGGTACTGCCAGGCAGCGGTGGTCACAATCCTGTTGGAGAATTGGTCTCATTTTTCATGTCGGAATTAATATTGGTTAAGATTAGATGGCTTCTTAATTTAGACCATTTACATTTTATACAGTGCTAAAAAGGAGGGCTCAGGCCAGTCTGGGGCAGCAGCATCGCCAAATAAATAGGAACAATACAACCTTTCTTTCTGCCATGGCTTTGTTCTGGCAAATTTTGAGTCATTTAACACCATCTGAAAACTCAGATTTTCATTGCTAGAAAAACGTAATGCTTTCCGCTCTTCCTCTTGCTTCTCGTTGCCCACAAATTTCCTGTTCTGGTGACCTTCTTGACTTGAGTTTTTTGTCTCCTTCCCACCGAAGCCTCCCATCAGTTTGGTCCAAAATGTAATCGTGAAAAAGCATTTGGTTGTTTTGTCTACAGAGAGAGATAGTTTGCCCGAATATTTCAGAAGAACAGCTCATCCAGCCACCTACCCTGACATCACCCCAACACAGACCCAAAGCCGTAGATAAACGTATTTTTTGGAACCAGAGGGAACAGACCTAGGAGCCGGGCTGTGCTCTGAGGAATGGGGAAGGGAGGGCAATGAACAAGACGCTGGAGTCTCTTGCTTTCTCTGCAGTGGCCACCAGAAGTCTGCAGAGGGATGGTGCGGATGAAGTAGCAAGCGGGTCCCTACAGGCAGGCGCAGGGAGGCAGAACGGTGCCAAGAGACATCTTTACGGCTTGGCTCTCTTGGCAACATCATCAGCAGGGTCAAGATTCATCTGGTGCCTGAAGCCATCTTCGAATTTAGAGGCAGCCAAAGCCACCGGCCCTTGTTCTGTCTTAGGTTACAACCAGCTCAGACCCATCAGTAAAAACTAGGGAAGAGAAATTGTAGCTTTTACAGAAAAAGAAAAAATATCCATGATTCAGGTTCTCAGAAAAAGCTGATTAACCCCCACCACGACCACCTTTTATCTCAGAGTCACCAAAACTAGAACTAGATCATCAGTCTTTCTCTCTCTCTCTCTCTCTCTTTTTTTTCTTTCCTATGTGGATAGCCAATATCGACTCTCCGGGCTACATTTCTCCTGCTGTTTCCATGCGGTCAGCAGCCAGGCAGGTGGAAGAGGAAGGGGGTGAGGAAAGGAAGCAAGAGAAAGGTCCGGGCTCCCTTGGCACCCCTCCCTCCTGCCCTCCAGTCTTGTGCATTTCATGTCTATTTGCAAACAGCTCAGCCCAAAGCACAGCGTGGATATTACCCCCAGATGCTGTCTCTGACCCGTCTTACTTTTCCTCCGGGGCGCAGGCAGGGCAGAGCCTAGATGTGCTCAGACCTCCGAAACCGCCCAGCCTTGATCCTTTATTTTTATGTTACAGTTACGGAACCTGGGAAATGTGTTTTCAGCGATTTACCCCATACCAAGAATTTCAGGAGAGGAAGGTCAAGAAGTGATGACTTAGATTTTATTAGCAGCTCCATTAGGCAGACCTCGGAATTCTAATAATGGGTCTTTGCCAGACAAATCAATGTCACGTTCCTAAAAGGAAGAGAGTGACAGCTGAGTGATTTCACAGAATTACCAGGTATCGGGAGGAAGGTTAAGCAAGGGTTCCATTACGATAAATTAGAGTGATTTTTTTCATTTGTTTCCCTGGGGTCTGCGTGCCGCGAGGAGCTTTTTAAAAAAATTTTCATTTGCAAGACGTGCTGTTTTGCTTTGCACGTTGTAGAAAGGACGTGTATATTTTTCTCCCCAAATCTCCTGCCTTCGGCGTCCATTTTAGAAACTAGCTGTTCGTTGCAAAAGTCCTTCCTTCCGTTCCAGTGCTGTCTTCCTCCACCTTTTTCCAGAATTCCCCTCTCTGCCCTCCGTAACCTCAGTAGATCTAGCAGATACATAGCTACGCCAGGTTGGGAAAACACATTTGTTTAACACGTTTAAGAATGTGCAAGGAAAATGAAATATCAAGGTATTTTATATTGAAGATTGAAGCGTTAAGTGTCCTTGGGGATAACGCTAGTTAGTCAACAGTTCTTCTTTTTTTTTTTTTTTCACATTTTGCATCCAGCCAACTCGTAGCAGCTCATTGAGATGATATATTTCCAGTACTTACTGACTTAATTAAAAGAAAGCCATCTAAGAAACTCACTTTTTTTAAAGGCTGAGTGTGATTTTTAATTACCCTGCTCTGGGGCGCCCCCCTGAGGCCTGAGTTGATAACAACATGGTAGGAATTTGGGGTCAGTTAGGTTTTCCTAGACTTGGGGAT
Source organism: Mustela nigripes (assembly GCF_022355385.1). NCBI lineage: Eukaryota > Metazoa > Chordata > Mammalia > Carnivora > Mustelidae > Mustela > Mustela nigripes. The sequence continues at coordinate 136,585,673 of NC_081563.1, forward strand.
GCTTCTAATGGTGGAAGTAAGTAACTTGTAGATCTGGTGTCTTTGGGTCCCAACTAAGTTTTTGTATCCACTTCCTTTGCAAGTTCTTTCATAGTTGTGCTTTGGAAGCAGCTCTAGGGATCCAATTATTAAAGAAATCCTGGAACTCCGAAGGCTGAGATTATCTTTTAAGAATAAAAGGCAAAAAATGTTTCTAACACAGCTTTAAATTGGTCGACACCTTCAGCTGTCATCTTAGTGAGAAGCACTTACTGGAACTTTCTGGAACCAGTCTCCAGAGTGGGGGATGTGGCAGCCTCTGGAGCTGGCCCTCCATCCCTCAGCTGGCTGCCATTCTTGCCGGAAGATAGGGACCCAGGGCCTTGCAGTCAGTGGGACCGACCAAGGAACGCCTTGTGTAGGATCCGTCTTGGCTTGACAAGACACAGGCTAGCCTTCTTCCTTCTCTCTGTAGACCAGGACACCCCGTGGGCATCATCCAGTTTCCCAGGCCAGACGGACATTTCAGAGCTGCCCTCTTCCCAGCCTGTTGACATCGCCCCCAGAACTCCCAAGGATTGGTCTTGGCTTCTCACTTGACTTCTTTCACTGATTCCAAGTTCCCACGAAAATCAGCTGCCTTCATGGGTCACTGCTGATTTCTCACCCCAGAGAGGACCAAGGGACCCAGTGAAGCCATTGCCTCATGACGCCCACCCCCAAGGTCTTCGTGTCTTATATATGTGAAGGGCTAGTCTTCTAGAGATCTTCCATCTTGGTGTTAGGTCACTGCAACCCTGGGATAAAAACAGCTATAATTAGTATGTTACAGATTAGACTGCCTTTCTAGCTTTGTGCCACTTCCTCTAATAATACCAATTTTGGTGACACATTTCCTAGAATCCTGGGCTCGCTTCAATTGCTAAAATCCTCCAAGAGGCGATTATAGGACAGACCTGTTTGCTTTAAAACCTGGAAGGGTTTGGTCCCGATCCGTTGTCTCTGCTCCCACCTTTGTCTTTCCCCCACCTTCCGGGGTCTGTCTGGATTTTCTCCTTTTATGTTCAGGGAGCAATGCCTCCATTCTCCCCTGAGTCTGCCGTTTTGTTGACAGCCGAGCACACATGGTCTTCTGTGCCTGTGGCAAAACATGCTTTGCTTTCCTGGCCCATTCCAGAGTCCCCACCCCTTAATTGGGCGGGGGGTAAGGGGGAGCAGAATTTGAGTGGGGCATCACAACTTCAGCCAAGCTGGGCATACATCTAGTCCACCTGTCACTCGAGCCGGTGTCCAAAATTCAGCCCTACGGGTCACAGCTGTGGTATTATTTCAGCATGAGCAATTCGGTATTTAATGTTCCTTAGAAAAATAAATCATTCCAAGCTGCTACCGTTCACCTATTAACCCTTAGAGGATTTCGGAGAAGGAGGGGTGGTACTATCCATAGTTTGTTTGTCTGGCTTGCAGGAGTAGCTCATCCTTCCCGGGGCTGTTTCTCCCGGAGCTGGCTTCTCCCATCGTGGAGGGCAGCCACAGCCTTCTCCGGGCTGGGGAGAAGTTGGGCTTGCATTTCATGTGTGTCTTTACCTACATAGTACAGGTACTGCTTTCTGCCTGACTGCGGCTTTGGTTTCTGCCCTGTCCCCTTGGTCACTACATTAGCCTACTGTGGCCAGCGAGTCGTGATTTACAAATAAGCGCTGGGATGGGGTTGGGGGGGGGGCGGGGGGGGGGGGGGGGAGCTCATCATTAATCAGATCTTCTCATTGTATGTAAGGGGCCCCCAAAAGCAACATACATTTTTAATTTGTCCTCTCAGTCACTGGGCCCTTCTGTCACCTAGGTCTTCATAAATGAATTGGCCATCTACAATTAAGCCACGTAGTGCAGATCGTTTGAAAGCTGAGTTGTCTGCCTTCTGAAAGAAACTGGCTCTATTTAGGCTTTAAGGCAACCCTGCTTTGTGTTCTTTGTAAAGTCAGCGACATTCTTTCCATTTTTTCAGTGTAATTAACACAAAAGGAGCGGTAATCTGAGAAGGTAGTAGAGACTAAGGCAACTGAGAGGCAGGAATGTTCAAGAAAGCGGCAGAGGCAGCTTTCCCAGTCCTGGGCAGCGTGCAGAGACCCCGAGACGCGGCTGTGGCTACGGCTGAGGTCTGGAGCTCATGGAAACATCTCCTTTTCATCTGATCCCCAGACTGGTGGCAAAATGCTTGATGCTTGGGCTGGATGATTTTCTCCTCCTAACTTCTAGAGGTCTGCAAAGACCTCAGGAAGAAGCCACAGCACCAGTGGGGTTCTGCTGCTGTCGAGTGGGATTCCTGACAGGCTGGCCAGGGTCGTGCCCGCTGCTGATCCTGCCAGCTGAGGGCAGGGGAGTGGGGGGAGTGCAGCCTTAGGGCCCCCAGGAAACCCTGAATTTCATCAAATGGTGGCTGAATGGAGCTTTTAGGGCAGGGGGACAGGACAACCAGGAGAGCTCAGGCTTCTGTGGAACCTCAGTGGAAAGCAGGAGGCTGCCTTCCCCATCTGGGGGCCACGCTCTTTGTGCCTCCAATGGTTTGTTCCCCCTGAAAACAAAGACCCAGGGAAATAGGTAGAGCCCCACTGTAATTCCACATTTTTCTATTTCAGTCTAAACGTGTGTGGGCAAACACAAAAAGATGAAAAGGTAGATCCATGTCTAGATGAAGTAGGCTTGTGACTAGTTATGTCACATGCATTGCTTCCCTCAGGGTTTGCCAACAGCAGATAGAAATGGGACTAGGGAGGGGGCTCCGGCCAGGAAGGCAGAGGACACCCCTGCCTGGCCGGAATCTGGGGGATGGGAGACGGGCTAGTAACTAACTGAAAGGCTATTTGAAAATGATCACCCACATTGAGTTAGTGGGTAAATAAAGTAAAACCCAGGACGTAAAACTCGTATCTAGAAGCTGTTGCATGTGTATATGTGTGTACACACAGCAACATTTAGTGAAAGGAAATTTATTGCCTGATTGATCCAGAGTGTTTAACTCTCTAAACTCTTAATTATAGGGGGCTGAATTTGAAGAATTGAATGCAACAGGGGAAAAAAAACTAAAATCTTTCAAATCAGAGCAATTAAAGGGCCGCTTTAATCTGAGGAGGTCTTACTAGAACTTCAGCATTCTATTGATTGCGCCAACTTGGGTTTTGTTTTTTTCCCCTGTTGTTACTCTTTTAGTAAGATGTTGGATCAAAATGTCATTTAAATAAGGCACCCTGTAAATGAAAATAGAAGTTAGCTGGCCTTCCCTCCACCAGCCCCCATCCTGGATGAGTTTCCGTCCTCAAGGCCAACTTAAAAGTTCTAAACAAGAGGTTTTGCTATTACCTTAGCCCTCATGAAACATTTTTCCCACAAAAGGAGTTAAAAATATTTTACGTTAATGAGAGTTAATCTTCCTGCTTTAGGACCGTGACAGTTGTATAGCTTTTTTTCCTTCAAACCCAGTTATGATCTCCAGTAAGTGGATCCATGGATCTATGATGTCATTGTGCCCCTAATCCAAAGTGTTTGTCCGTCGAGAGTCTCAAGTCAAGGCTAACATGTGTATCGTATTGTTTAGGTTTAAGTTTTAAAAGGAACGGAGTCAAGCACATAGTCTCTTTTTGATTATTTCCCCCTTTTAAGGTAGATGGTGGCTTTGTTAAAAGTCTACTCCTACCCACTCTGGGGCTCTTGGGGTTGTGGTAAGGAAGGAAAGACACGCAGGGCCCTGGAACCCGGGCATCCACAGACACCAGAAAGTTTCCCTCATACGTGGTGCCCACTCATCAGATTCAAGAAAGATCAGTAAAGGGGCACCAAGTCCTGGTTGCCTCACATTGTGCGCCCTTGATTCAAGTGGCCGCGCAAATGGGCCCTCATAGCACTGGCCCGAGAAATTGGGTCCAAACACATGGGCCAGGGTGCTCCTACATTCCATTTGGATCAGCTGTGCTTTGAATTTGAAACAAATTGTTTTGAAATTAGTTGATGGCAATTAAATAGGGAAATTTCATACGGCATGTAGTTAATTCTTTGACTTCAGATCTGAAATGAAGGTTTCCTAACTTGAACATTGTGTTTAGTGTAGAATGTAAGTTTAGAAGTACTTTGTGATTGAAGTTACTAACTAGGGAATAGGACCAAAAAAAAAATATATATATATATATATTTATGTATTATGTATATATATATATACATATATATATATATGTATATATATATTTATGTATTATGTATGTATGTCCCAGGTAATCACTATATTAGATTTTAAGAACTTTATGGTCCTAAGTAATAGGATCTCTTTACCAGGGATGTACTAGGTGTTAATTCTTGGTCTCATAGTCTATATAGCATGGGTTTCAGGTCACGTTCATTTGCAACAATTTTGGTCATTCTACTTAAAGTGCAGAATGTGCTTTGAAAACACCATGGAAGCACTAAATACTGTTAAAATCTTATAGCTGGGGTTTCTGTTTCAGTGGAAACCTATTTATTGTTTCCTAGGCTATTAAAATATTATTATATTTTCTCTGGGCTCTTTCCATGACCCCAGTATATGAAAGACCAGGAAGAACACCCTTGTCCAAAACCTGAATTACATCATTAAGTGTAACAATATTTTCAAGATTCTAAGCTGTAGCGAGTCTGTTGCTTCTGAAAGCAGACAAGGCCTTCTTACTCAGACACATCCATCCACAAATATGAAGCTTACAAGACCACACAATTCAAACCCGGACATGTGGACTCATTGTCGTAAAATGTCGTGTTGGAAAGAACTGTTGCGAGTCCCTCTGGGCAGTGTGTGTGACACCATCTGTTTTTAACCAAGTTGTATCATTAGGGGACCTAGTGTTTTAGGTTAAGGGTGTGTTATCCCAGCTTGCTGGCTTTGGCAGGAAGCAGGTCACCTGAGCCAGGGACCTGTGCCCTCCCTAGACATTTTATATCCAGGACATTCTGGCCCTCTGCCCCCTTCTGGAGCCTGAAGTTTCCACGACTTACATCTCTCCCTGAGCCAAACGAGAGGCCCCTTCCATTAGAAAACTCTAGTTGAACTGTTCCAAGAATTATGCTAATGGATTTCTGTACTTGCAGAGCGAAAGCCAGGTACTTAAAACGGCAGCGATCTATTAGAATAAATTACTGATTCATAATGAAAAGGTCACGCATGGTGGCCTCCAAATGTGAAAGCCTTTTTTAAAAATTAAAACTTTTAAGGCCTGGGCAGGTCAAATGCTAGACCGAAAACTCTAGACAGTGTCGGCTCACCACACCAATTAAGTAAAATCTCGTCTTTCAGTTTGTGTCGGGTGAAAACAGAAAGCCCAACAGACCACAAACGAGCTTGTGTTCCAGAGTGCTTGGTGTCATCTGCTTACCCTTAAACCCTTGGTTCCACCTGCTGTCACCTGTTTACAAAGTAAATGCTGTATTTGTCCCTTAGTGGTCATCACGACATATAGGTGAAAGCCATACAGAGACAAGTGAAATCCTCTGGAGGATGGCCTGCTAGGTTAGAAGCTGGAACAACTCAAGTCTGACCTTGCTCAATACATTTCCGGGACAATAGTCCCGATTGTGCCTTGCCTGGAATATGTGTCTCTGTGACATGGGACAACTTCGCCCCTTTCAAAGTTCAGGTGTGATGTTTATCCAAAGGGGGGAGGGGATGGTAACCCACCTCAAGGATTTCCAAATAAGGAGAGGGGACATTATATCCACTGTAGTAATGTGTAGCTACTGACAGAAGTATCAAGGTTGTACTGGTTACTATTTACTTTGTTCCTCTTAAATACAGTGTGTTGGTGTTTTGCCACATTAGAAGCAGGAAGGAAGATGCTTTTGAACAAATGGAGCTTAACAGAAATTTCTGGCTTGTTCCCCCTCCTTATAAGTCTTCGCCAATTTTTGAAAACGACTATCAATGAATCAGATTCAACCGAGAAGTTTTTATTTAATATAGGAAGATAGAAAACTGGGGCCTTGTCTTCAACGAGTTTCTAATCTAGTTGGTGAGCGATTGTGAGTCATGATCTGTGCAAAGAGCGGTCCACAGAACCCTTGCTCCGAGGGCCACGCTGCCGAGGTGGCTTACGGGTCGGGCCCCCTTTGGGTCAGGGAGCTCACTATTTTTATCCGCTCTGGGTTAGGTAAAAAGTGTCAACCTAGAACAGTAGTTCTTTAGAGCTCTTTTCAAAGGAAGGTGTATTTTTGTGTGGAAGAGAGGCCAGAATCCGAAGTATGATAAAGGCCTGGCTAGGTTTGCGCAGGGACAGGCGCTGGAGAAAGTCGGAGGCCCTCAGCGACCAGAAGCTGCAGGTTGTGGCCGTCTGGCCTCTGCGGCTTCTGCTTCCTGTTCTTAATTCCCAGTGTTCTTTCGTGACTTTGAATTGCCCTCTGTTGTCTTTTAGATCCATTAAAAAAGAGGCCTTGTAGAACAGGGTTAGAGGTGTACTTGATGGGGCCAAGAAAAATAGTATGTGACATCTCCATCTGTCACAGCTTTTCTTACTTTTGGGAAAGGGGATGCCGGTTCTGTTGAATGGTTACCAGTGTCTGTTTTCAAAGAAAACCCAGAACTGTATGCGAGTTTGCTCGAGGCCTCTGGAAGTATCCGTGGCCTCATACCCCCAGGTGGGACAGGTGTGTTTCTATTTCCAAGCAGGCTTCCTTCCTCTCTCTATCCCGAGGCGTTGGAAGTGTGAGGGACTGTGGAGGAGTCAGATGAGGTCAAAGGTGGCAAACACCTCACGACCACTTTGACCACCAGGGTTCACCCATCAAAGGCAGTCGCCAGGTCTTGGCCTGATCACCTGGGCTACGGCTGGGACTCACCAGGGCACAGGTGGGCCGCAGGGACCACGTGTATTGAATGAATGAATGAATGAATGAACTACACGCAGGCAGAAACCCAGGTGGCACACGGGACCCCTCTGGGGTCCCAGAAAAGTGAGCCACCTCGGAGTTTGAGAAGTTGGGCATCACCGCCCTCCGCCCAGTGCCCTCTTCCACGTCCTAGTGTGGGGACCCTTCAGAGTTTGGTTTTGTTTTTCAACAACTCTCGGACAAACGCATGTTCAATAAACGACTTTTCCGTCTGTTCCAGAGGCTTCCGCGGTGCCCAGGCCGGGCCACGGAGAACCAGGACAGCCCGGCAGGCCCCCTCTCCCGCCTGGGAAGACGCGGCGGGCACCGAGTCCACAGCCTGGGCCGCCGGCGCCGGGCCCTCGCGTCGCCCGCTCGCTGCTCCTCGCGGCCGCTGCGGGCTGTGCGCTCGCGTCGCGCCTCTCGCCGCAAGCTCCGAAACCCGTGGCAGGCGTCGCGACTCATCTGTCTTGCCGACACCTACCTCCGCGGGCACGCGCCGCCGGGGAAGGGGGGGGTGGGCGGCGGGCCCCGCGTGCGCTGCCCGGGAACCTGGAGGTAAGGAGGCGCGGCGGGGGTGAAAGCGCCGCCGTCGCACACTTTGCACGCCGCCCAGGGCTACACCACTCACCGAAAATTGGGAGGCAGGTCTGGGAGGCGGGGTCCGGCGCCCACCGCCTTGGGCGGCCCCGCGCCCCTCGCCACCGCGCCCCCGGCGCCCCCTACCCACTCCCGCGCCCCCCGCACCATGGCCCGCACCCCCTGCGTGCGCGGCGGCCCGTTTGGGCGCGTCCCCGGCGGGCCGATTTTTCGGCTTCCCCTTCGGTTTATAGGGGCCGCCGCTGTGGGTCCGTCCTCTGAAGAGGCTGGGGCGTCATCGGGCTGCTTAGGAGCGCCGTCTTCGGCGGGGACACTCAGTTGCGTCGGCACCGCGGAGCGGGCTGCGTCAGGTGGCTGGCCCGGCGCGGCGCTCGCTGGCTCGCTGGCTCTCCGGCTCGGGGCTGCGGCGCCGGCGGGAGCGAACCCCTGTCCCGGCGTGGGGCGGCGGCGGCGGCGGCGGCGGCGGCGGCGGCGGGCAGCCGGCAGGCAGGCAGGCACTGCCTTGCGTGTGAGTGCACCTCACTCACATGTAAGTCCGGGTGCACCGTGGCCTCCCGCGGAAGTGCGAGTCGCCCGGCGCGGGCAAGAGCCACCGGGGCCGGGACAGGGCAGGGGCGCCCCGGCGCTGCCGCCCTGCCCCGTGCCTCCCGGGCACCCCCCAATTCTCTCTTTTCTCTTTTCTCCTCTCCATTGGCGTGCCCAAGAGCCAAACCGAGGAGCGTCTGAGGGTAACAGCAAACTCGTGCCATCGCGCCTCTGCACTTTTCTTTTTTGAGTTGTTTGACATTTCTCGGTGCTTTTTGGTTTCTCGCTGTTGTTGGGTGCTTTTTGGTTTGTTCTCACCCCTTTTTTCGTTTGCTCATCCTTTATTGGCGCTAACTCTTAGGCAGCCAGCCCAGCAGCCCTTAACCCGGGCAGCCGCGCTCCGCGGCCCCGGGGCAGCGCGGCGGGGATCGCAGCCGACTCCCCCCGACACGGGGCGCACGGGGTCCGGCCAGGCCGAGGCCGGGGGCAAGCAGGGCGCCCGGGCCAGGCGAGAGCCGGGCACCCCGAAGTGGCCGAGCCACCATGCTGAAGATGGCCATGAAGATCAAAGCCCGAGCGGCGGAGAGCGAGAAGAAGACGGCGGCGGCTGCGGCCGAGGTGGCTGCCGAAGCTGCGGCGGCGGCTGCAGCGCTGGCCGAGCCGAGAGAGCCGCTCGCGCCGCGGAAGAGCGGGGACGCCGAGAAGACCCCGAAGACGGCGCGGGAAGCGCCCCCCGAGAAGTTCCTGACCGAAAAGGAGCGGCGGAAGATGGAGAAGAAGCTGCTGGAGCAGAGAAGAAAAGAAGAGAAGAAGAAGGAGAAGGAGCGGAAGAAGTTGGAGAAGATGCAGAAGAAGAAGAAGAAGGCGCCCGAAGCCCGGGAGGAGGCCCGAGGCCCGGAGGCCGCCGCCGCTGCCGCCGCCGCCGACGACGACGAGGGCGCCGCGGAGGGCGCCGGCGGGGGCGGCGAGGGCGCCGGCGGCGGGGGCACGAGTAGGGCTTGGGCCGCGTGGGACACGGACTCGGGCGACGAGGACGACGCCTACTACACGGCGCCGCGCGTGGGGGGCGTCGTGTGGCGGCCCGGGCCGCTGAAGGCTGGCGCGCTGAGCGCCCACCTGCCGCTCGTGGTCTTCCTGGTCTTTTCGGTGCGCAGCCCCTCGTGGGTGCTCAACTTCCTGCTGCAGAAGCGCACGGAGCAGGGCCGCGGCTGCGGCTTCGTGTTCGGGGCGACCTGCTGCTTCCGAGTGTTCCTGGGCTGCGCCTTCTTCTCCTACTTGGGCGGCCGTGCCAAGCGCAGGGGCCGCGGGCGCTCCGGGGGCAGCGGTGCCTTCGGCTCGGGCCATGGCGCCCGGCGCCGGGGGCGCGACGAGCGGCTCATCTAGTCCGCCCCCCGCCCCCCGCCCCCCGCCACCGCCACCACCACCAGACACCACCATCGCTGTGTAGTGTGGATTTTTATTAAGTATTTGTGTGTGTGTTTGGACACATTTTCCTTTTCGGTTGCTCTGTCCTTTGGTTCGTGCTCGCCTCGCTTTTTCCACACTCTCCCTGCTCTCTGGCTCTCTCTGTGTCTCTCTCTCTTCTTTTCGAAAATTTTCCGAAGTCCGGGCTCGGGCTCGCGCTCCCTCCCCTTCCGCCCACCCCGGCCCCTCGGCGGCGCCCGCGGGAGGGGAGGGGGGGCGCTCGGCCTCGGGGGCCGCAGGGCTACGCGGCCCGGGGGGTGGAGCGTTGGCGTCGTGCGAGGGGTCGTCACTGGCTCGGGGCCGCCCCCTCTCCCCCCGCGGCCGGGCCCGAGTGGGGCCCGAGTCAGGGGGGCGAGGGGGCGGCTCCCCGTCCCGTCC
>NC_081563.1:136595897-136610990 GCF_022355385.1 Mustela nigripes
AGGCCGCCCGCGCCCGGCCCCGCCGCCGCCGCCGCAGCCCGGCCGCGCCCCGCGCCCCGCCGCCGCCGCCATGGGCTGCCTCGGAAACAGTAAGACCGAGGACCAGCGCAACGAGGAGAAGGCGCAGCGCGAGGCCAACAAAAAGATCGAGAAGCAGCTGCAGAAGGACAAGCAGGTCTACCGGGCCACGCACCGCCTGCTGCTGCTGGGTAAGGGCGGGGCGGGGGGCGCCGGCCCCGGCCCGGCTCGGGGGCCCCTCCGGGCGCCCCGCAGGCCGCGCGCGCCGAGCCCGCCCCCCGCCCCGGGCGCGCGCTCCCGAGCCCGCCGCCCGCTCGCGGGCTCTGTCTCTGGGGGGCGAGGCCGGAAGGGGGACCCCGGGGCGCAGATTCGGCCGGGCGGGGGCTCAAAATGGGGCGGGGGGCCGCGGCGGCGCGGGCGCGGGGCCCCCTCCCCTGGTCCGCCCGTTCTCTGTCTCTCTCTCTCTCTTTCGCCCTCCCCTTCGCTCTTTTTTTCCTCTCTCTGTTTTCCGCGAGGCCTACACGACGCCAGGGGTTTGGGTGCTTGTTGGGGAGGGGGGGAGGGGGAGCCCCACAGGGCTCGGGAGACTGCGACAAAAAGAGGGTTTCGGGGACAGGAAATGGGGTGGCGGGCAGAGGGAGGGGGACCCGCCTCCGTGGGGTGTGTGATTTGTTGGGAGAGGGAGAAGAAAGAGGGGCCAGAGAAGAGGGGGTGACGCGCGGGGGGGGCGCCGCTGTGGCCAAGGGGACCTCGCCAAGGGGAGGCTTTGGCGGGGGAAGTGGCCGAGGAGAGTGGAGGGGGGGGCGGGTGACATCAGCCCCTCGGAAGGGATCGGAGTGGTAAAGGTGGTGCAGTGAGGGGGAGGGGGCACGGGCGAGTCGTGGCGCCGGAGTGGGGTGGGGGGGGAGCGCGGCCGCCGCTGGGCGCGACTCGGTGCGTTTCGGGCAGGACACACTGTGTGCGCGGAGCAGACGTGTCCCGGGCCGGGTCGGGCCGTGGAAGGAAGACAAGGAGAATCAAATAAAATAAGACACCCCCCCCCACCAAAAAAAATGGAGTTAGTACGCTAAGTGCCCAGTGAAGCCAAATGACACGTCATTTTTACAGTATGACCTTTTTATCCCCTTCCAGACATGCAGGCTTTTTGAAAAGCAGAATTAATTGTAGCCCCCCCCACACCCCACCACCAAACCATTAACACACACACACACACACACGCACACGCACACGCACATACACATTTTCCTGTTAGTCGGCCACATTGAGACTGCTTTGTGAAAGAAAAAAAAAAGACATTCACAAATCAGAACTGGAAAATGACATTTGTCTGTAAATGGCTTCTTGGTCTGGAAATGGCGTGATTTTTTTTGTTTTGTTTTGTTTTGTTTTATGTCCTTTTCAAGGTGGGGGGGGCATTGAGAGTGCTTTAAGGAGACGACTTTTTTCCAGGTGGAAGGAGATGAAAAGACCTTAATTAGTTGTTTGTCAAGTGACATTTGGTTGTTTGGTTTTGGGTTTTCTCTTGATTGTGGTTTTTCCTCTTTGGCCAAAAAATTTAAAAAAGGCGGGGTGGGGGGGGGGTTGTTAACTATAAGGAGATGGCCTTTCCTCCTTTTTTCTTAAGGGGGGGTGGAGGGACAAAATAAAACATAAGCATAAAAGAAATTGTTGAAATGACCAGAAGAATTACACAAGCATTAATTAGTGTGGAAGTTTTCCACTTCCTCAGTAATTTGGCTGAGTTAATTTGTGAATTGGCTAGGTTAAAACCTAGTTCATGGTCACATTTCAACAAAACAGCTTCATTATAAAGAATAAAAATGTAAAAGGCTGAATTTCCTTTGTGGTGGTGTTTGGTTTGCTTTTCTTTGGATGGGTCACCTCTTTGTTCTCCTGGGTCCAGATTTATGTAAAGCAGAAAATTATTAATTAAGTGGAAGTAAGTCTGGTGTTTATGCATTTGCAATTTCAGTAATTAAATGATACGTTGAAGTCTTGCCTAAAACTTGTAAAGGTGGAATTATGCTATGTGAATTATTAATATGCATATAACTTGATTTCAAAGTATAAGCCTGGAAAAGTCTAGAATCTTTCCTAGGAATGCCATCTTGCTACCTGAATACTAATTTGAAGCAAATGTGATACTAAGGGTGCCTTAAATTTCTAACACCTTTGCTCAGTAATCACAAAGTCTCTAGTTAATTGAGACTGTTACTCTGAACACACCTTGCATCCCTGTGGGCTCATTTTCCCCAGGTGTCCTCCTTTATATGGCCACATTTTATCATGATTTATTGATCGCCTCTGGCATGAGGGTCTGAAGCCCCACTCAGTGCCACAGACTGCATTTTTAAATGGTGGTTCTCACCAAATAATGTACCCCCCAAAGAGGAAACCTAATGATACCCCAAATCCTCTTTTTAACTGCATCTGAATTTAATGACAAAAAATTGAGTAAATTACAGCGCCACAAAAGATCTTGCAGTAGTTTTTCAGTCCAGTTCTCTAATTTCATAAATGTGGAAACTGAGGCACAGATCTGTTTGTGTCTGTTAGAGAGAAGTGTTAAACATCTTAACACTTCTGTAACACTTCTGACGAAAGAATTTGGAGATTCTGATTAATGTCATGTATTCTCTGTGTGCAGTCTCTGAAAAGTGCCTTTAATATTTTAACTTATTAGAGTTGGGCTCATTAAGATACAGTGTTTGCTTTGAAATCAATGTTTCTGTGGAAACTAATTTTAACTTTTACAGATATTGATTACAGCCTTGTGAAAAGGCAAGAGAAGGAGGAATGCTTTGCTCCCTGGGCAGTAAAAACAAAAGCAATTTAATAAAATTAAAAGTGGTGGGGGGGGGCGGAGAAAAATGGTTTAAAAAAAAAAAAACAGGTTTGTGTGGGAGGAAGGCAAAAAATTTTTCACTCAAAGAGTTATTTGTTGAAGTGAGTGTACATTTACAAAAAAGAAAATGAAAAAATAGCAGTCCTCCTTCTAGCTGGTTGGAAATGTGCTTTTTCCATAAAATATATGTTTACAAATGAAAGGTGATTTAAAATGGAGGCGTGTGTTCCTTCTTACTTTGAGAAGGGCTTAAAGAATCTGAAAATTCAGTAGCTCCCAGGAATATCTTCCCTCCTGATTAAAGTGGTGTCCTTTTAATACTTTTTACAGTTGTTGCTACATGTGATTATGATTGTTCTCAAGCATTACATTTGATATTAAAATGTGTTTTTCGAGAAGATGACATACAGTTGATGGGCTCCCACTCCCCCCCACTGTCTCCCCCCGCCACCCCCCGCAACATGGTGGTTGTATCCAGAGAGAATTTACCTTTAGGAAAATACCCTTTGCGGGAAAAGAGGACACATGTAACCTTGTGGGTCAGGGTTGATGTTTGAGTAGCCCAAGGGGAGAGAAGGCTACCCGGAAAGAAGCTGCATTGTGAGAATTTGCGGGAGGGAAATGCTGCGTCAGTCCGTGAGCTGAAGGAGACTGCGGTGTCTGGGCATTGTTTGTGAATCCTGGGTATTTTAACCATGAAACCTCCGACGAACAGTGAATTCTGTGGCTGCCTCCGTTGATTTGGTTTCACCCGCCAGTGCTCTATTCCGAGGATTCAGTTTCAGTTTTAACTTCGATTTTCTCCCCCCTCAAATGACAAAATTGCGACCTTCCTTCTCTTTGCCCCTTGGCTTCCCCACCCCACAGATTCTAACACAACCCAGAGGTGGGGGGGGGGGACCCTGAAAACATGAAACCCTTTAATTCTCGCGACTGTGGCGGTGAATGCTGCAGGTAGACCAAGTTAGACATGTGTTTTGTTTTCTCTGCGTCGAAATGTCAAGGAAAATTGCAAATGTGTTCTTGTGTGTGTTTTCTGCGAGCTGCTTCGGTGGCAAAGACAGCGGTCCTCTTCCCTGCCCAGAGTGTGTCAAATACCTCCTTCATAACCTCAGACTTACTTTCATTTTCTAGGTGCCGGAGAATCTGGTAAAAGCACCATTGTGAAGCAAATGAGGATCCTGCATGTTAATGGGTTTAATGGAGAGTAAGTGTCAACTCTGTGCACGGGCACAGGAAAAGTAACACGTTGTATACTAATCTTTAGGAAGTTTAGGTAGATTTTGGGGGCTGGGCAGCTGATTTCCACTTAATTTTTTCAGCCTGCATAATAGAAAATCCAGGGAAGAAGAGCTCTTTGAGAATCCCCCCCCCCTTTTAATCTTTGGTGCAGCAATAAATAAGAATAGTAATAATAAAGCAGCGGAATTATAAAAATACACCCCCCCCCGCCATTCCCCCCTATACACACCAGGAAAATAGCACCTGGTTGGCCCCGTGGCACGTCTGCCGCAGACCTGCCCGCAGATTTTGGTGCAGTGGGTCTCGAACATGGCCGACACCTGCCGTGGCCACCACTTTGCAGGCAACCTGACCGCTGCAGAGAAGCCCCCCCCGCCCCACCCCGCAGATGTCAGCGCAATGCACCAATGCAGGGTGTTTGAAACTGTTAGGGGGAAAAACACTGTTTTAGTAATGTTCTCACGGAAAACAAAGTTGGAAAGAGGCAGCAGCCCCTGTTAATAATTCCTCATGCCCTCCACCACCACCACCCTCTTTGGAATTAATATTATGGGCAAATCACGGTTTCCCTTTCTAAAAATCAATAGTCTTGCCTAAAGAAAAAGGAGGCATTTAAGTGATGGAGACTGGGAGTTAGGTACTTCCGGCCGGGTCAAGGGGCATTTTTGCCTTTGAAAAGTCCTTGCAGGCATCTTGTTTTAGGACAAGGGGACGATACCGCATTGAGAATAAAGATTAAAAGAGAGTGTGCGTGTACTAGGGATGGAAGAGAAATGTGGGTTCTGTACGCCATGAAGAATGCAAATAGAGGGGAGCGTTGAAGATAATCAGGGCATTTGTTTTTCTCGCCAGACCCCAAATGCCACCCCCCCACACCCACTTGTGAAACAGAAAACTGCTAAATCTACCAGCCTCGGCTTTCTCTGGGGTGATGGCCGTTGGCCACACTGGATTGTAAACACCTGAAGGCACTAGTTAACAGTTACTAGCTGGTTAGCAATCCCATTCCCTTCCCTAAACCTGGATTCAGCTGAAAACTTGCTTCTCCCGTTGCATCACCTTCCCTTTCCAAGGGGTGCATTGAGTCAAGGCCGCATGGCCTCAGGCACCAGAACCCCACAAAACAAGCCAGTAAAGAGCCATTTCCAGATGCCTACTATGCACCAAGCACTGGGGACACAAAGATGAATTTTCTCACCTTTCAGAGGTAACAGGACTGCACTTGAAGGCAGCTCTTCATGGAACATTCTAGAATTTCTTTGGTCAGATAATCAGGGCTGAGGATGATGTCATGCGTACAAATAAATGGGTGTTTTAGTTTAGGATGCTTTCTTTAAGCACAAATTCATGTGCTCATAAATAGCCCATCCTAAAGAAGGATGGGCTATTTTACCAATTTTATGAGTGGCTCAGTGAGTTATCAATACACGCACATACGTGTGGCTAATTAACTACTCACTTTCACTTGTCACAAAGCAATTCTGAAATTCTTAATTCCTGACACACCCTTCAATAAAACTGTATTCCCAGAGATTGCCAGCAGTTGATAAACAAAAAGCCAGAAATCGACTTTGAGCTATGTGAATTTGTAATTTGTAATTTAAAGACAAATCTTGCATAATTACTCCCCCCATAACTTGCTGGGTGGGGCGTGCTTCTTCATGATGTAGTTAAGCAAAAATAATTTGACCATGTACCCTCTAGATAAATATTTTGATTAAAACTGGACATGGCGAGCATTTTTAAAAGGATGCGGCCGCCGCTGTTTACCTTAGCTCGAGTCTAGCAGAAGGTAGGACAGCCTTGGAGCAGTTGACTTAAGGTTTTATCACTCTCCAGACGGCCCTACAATTTTTTAACTTTTAGAGAAAGGATTCTCCTCCCTTGGCGAGCCAGTCTGTAATGCACATGAGGCATTTAAACCAGAACTTCTCTTTTCTATTTTCTTTTTAAAAAGAGGAAGCGACATTCCCAGTTTGCCTGCCTCGTAGAGGAAGCCATAGGTAATCTCTCAGGGTGTTAAATTTAGCCTGTGGAAGTGACATACAGGGGAATTCGTGTGAGTCTAGAAACCTTATTTTTGTCTCCTTCAAGTGAGCCTCCTTTTTTCTTTTTCCTCAGTGCGGTATTGCAACAAAAGTGGTCACCTTCTTCACTAGGGATTCCCTGTGAAGGCACGGTGACTTCCGTCCACTAAAGGGTGTCTGCGTGGTGCAGGGCCTTTCCTCCTCGCTCCTGTAAATGTGCGCTTTGTCAGGGCTGGGCTGAGCTATTAAATTTGCCTTAACTATCCGCAGACTGCCGTGCCGATTACATTTGTAGAGTGAGGTGTAATATTAATCTGACCTTGAGAAATCCAGAGGTCAAGTGCCGATTTTCCTAACTCAAAGCTAACTTCTTACCTTTAGTATCAGCAGAAAAAAGTGCCATTAATATTGGTTGAGCTAATAAGCTAATCAATTACAAAACCACGTAGAACGCTTAGCCGTCCTGCCCTTCCCACTTCCAAGGAGGAATTCCTATTATTTAGGAAAAGTGGGGTTTAAGTGGGGTTTTTTCCCTTTTTTTTTTTTTCTCCCCCACCCCCCCACCCCCCACGCTGCCTCACGGTGCACACAGTTTTAATTGATGACAGTTTATTGGGAACAGTTACATACAAAGAAAACACACGTCCTACGTCGTTTCCCTGACCGCAAGCAGGGAGGACATTAGTCCCGCACCAGGAAATCACCGGCAAAAATCAGCCGTGTCTGGGCCCTTGTGTGTTCAGATACAACATGGTAAAGACGGAGCTCTGGGAGAACCCGGGAGCCTTAACGCGCTGCTATATTCTCCAAAGAATTGTGAGATAAATCACGGCTTTATCTCCCTGATGCATGTACATTTAGTGAAAGCACAAGAAAATAATTATCCGTCCCTTCTGTATACCCGACGGGAGAGTCTCCAGAGGGCTCGGCTAATTCAGTGGCGGAGTGTGGCGCTCCCTCCACGGCCTGCCGTCTCCGGAGACCTTCCAGCTTAGCCAGAAAGGCGACCAGGACGGAACGGGAGGATGGCGGCCGTGTGCTGAGGAATGTAGAGAGGCTTGTGGGGTTTTTGGGAAATTGCGGTGCCTTGCAGATTAGGTGAGCTTTCAATCTCTCTTTAAAAGGGGCGGCGAAGAGGATCCGCAGGCTGCCAGGAGCAACAGCGATGGGTAGGCACATTCGAAAACAGAAAAACTTTTTAACAAACAGACATGAAGATCATACTGGGAAACTGAGGGCCGAGCCCCCGGGGAGGAAGCAAAACTCATTTCAGGGCCATCAGCCATCTTGCTATCTGTTCGCACGGGACCCCTCCGCAGTCTCTCAACATTTTCGAGCACGTGTAGTGCAAAACATAATTTTTGGGAGCCATCCTTTACATGTTAACTAAATCCAGCTGGGGAAAAGTTAACAGACGTCAACTTTAGACGATCAGTTGAGGATTTCAAGTATTGACCCCCCCCCCCCAATATGGTTTCTGGTTTCCCCAGCCCCTACCCCTACCCCAGCTGTCCATTCGAATTGGCAACTCGTTTTCCAAACTATCTGCTATATTCCTCTCCACCCAGTGCTTGGTCTGATTTTAAAATTTCAGACTTTGGTCGGGGGGGGGGGGGGTAGAGAAAATCTTTTCCCCTTATCAAAATACATGGTGCTGCACTGTCTGTAACTTGGAGAAGGAGGGGAAAAAAAAAAAGTGCCTCAGCACCTTGCGGGAGGTCATCGTTAAGAATGATCTCCGAGCCTCTGATCTTTTTAAAATTTTCGAGTGTATTTTTAATTGGATGCATATTGTATTAGCTAGTGGATAGGAAGTTCACGATGGCATCCGCTTTTTTCCCTGCGTTCATTATCAATTTTGTTCTCCTGCACTTCCTACATCCCGCTCCGCATTACACGCTGACACGTACCCGCATGCCAGGTAGCCGCCGGAGGCCCGCTTGCACATTGAGCATGCAGCGCCGACGCCGCTGTTCCCACGAGAACACGCAGAGCCCACTGACCTAGCCTAGGGCACCTCAAAGAAGGAGCTTCGGTGGCGGGGTGGGGTGGGGTGGGGCAAAGGGCCCGGGGGGTCGGGGGACAAAGTAACTTACACATGTTTGTTCATCTGTTTCTTTTAGAATCTATTATCCCTAGATGATGGCTACAGTTTCTCCTCTTCCCGGCTATGTCCTATCACACTTTGCATGCTGGAATTGCCTGGTCTTAGGAACTTCTAATAAGAATACTATTCTGTTGTGGGGGGGGAGGGGGAGGGGGCCCCACCACCTAACCTCAAAAGATAAAACAAAAAATACAAAAAAAAAATACAAAAAATTACCAAAAAAAAACACGCAAAAAAAAATGTGGAATGAAATCCTTAATTGGCAAAAATGTAGTTTACTAGTAGTCCCAAAAAAGGCATCTCCATAGAAGTGACTGACAGTTTACTGTACCAAAAGTTGGCATTTGAGGACTATGACAAGCCCTTACCGAACCACCTCCTGTGTACTAGAAGCTGTGCTAGACCCTTGAACCCTACTAATACCTTGCCTGCACTTCTCTCTGTGACTCTGTTCTGCAAGTAAATAGAAGAATTAACATATGTGATAAATAAAAATTCTCTGCATGTCTCAGCAATCCCGGTATCTTGCGTCTGTCTTCTGTCTTCCTTCTTTTGTCTGTCCTTTCCCATAAAAGCACAAAGATAAGGTATAGGACCGAAAAAGACCCTTGGTACAATGCAGCACCCCCCACCCCACCCCAACCACCACGTAGGCAGCTGATTGGGGGGGAGGGGAGGGGCTCTTAAAATTCAGACCCAGACCATAGGCTTTATTTACATGGGGGAGAGGGGGAAGGGGGCAGTGTGCTAAAAGCACTTCTAGCCCCCAGCCCCGATATTTTAGTCAGCCCAGATTGTAGTAGTTGGTACATAATTTGGCTTTGTTAAGTAGTTGAGAGACATCCGAGGGATTTTCTCTGAATTTCACAATCAATGTTAAATTCATTAAGCGATAGTAAAAATGATGATAAACTTGCCAGCCCCAGTATAATATCTCCATCTACATAGTAATTGCTTCAATGGAAGAATTTTATGTTTTAGTATTACACACCCGAATTAGATTTTAGATTTCTATTTTAGCTGTTTTATACTTGATATACTCCCACACCTATTCACATACGTAGATGAATACTGAACACGTTCTCAAAATATCCGTATTTAAGACTGGAAGTTTTCCAATTATCATACTACTACTTAGACCAAAATATCAAACTGAATGAAAGAACCTAGTTTCTGGAAGTTCTTTCCTCTTGGTGTACATACATTTGGGTATTTAATACCCTGACATCTCTAATTTTAACTACTGTAGGACCTTGAAACTGAAGGTTAATGGCTCTCATTACCATGGAAATGGAGCCTCTTTTTAATGAATGGAAATAGATTTGTCCTGTGGGGTTTTAGGTAGATTTGAGTCCCGTGAGGGAACGTTAGGGGCAAACACGCCCTTTACTAAGTTGCTCCTGTCTGAGGAACTGAGTGGGACTCCAGCCCTGTCTCTGGACATGGTTTCTAATTTCAGAAAGGAGTCTCAGTGGTGCACGTACAATGTAGAAAAGTCCCACAGAAGGGTCAGGACTCTCTTGGTCCCTTTTCATTGTAGGGGGGCTGCACAAAGAGTTGGCGGGGTGGGGGGCGGCACTGAGCCAGGACTTCCCATCAGGGTGCAGATACCACCCATGGTTTGCAGGACACCTCTTGCCATCAGGTCTGTTCAAGCTCTCCTGACTTCTAGCACTTTGAAGTGGCCCTGAGGGGGTTCCTGGTGCCACAAACTACCCCCCCCCCTGCTCCCCCCCACCACATACCCCCAAACCTACCGCCCCTCCCCCGCTGAGAATACTTCTGAACTAGCTTCTTACTCTGGTAGGAAAAGCAGTCTCGTTTCTTCGAGGCTGGTTCCCCAGAAAGAGGGCCACTGCTGGGTTAGGGACGCAGTGAAGTCGGTGTCAGGGGCATTCCTTCCTCACATCAGCGTGCAGATCTTTTGATAAGACTGAACCAGGCAGGAAGCATTAGCTGCCACCATTCTGGGGAAAACTCAGGCCCGGGATCTGGCCGGGGGGCCGGGCTTCTGACAGGCGAGCACCTGACCCCTGCACCCCGCACTCTCCCTTCCTCTAACCTTTCTTTCTGCTGGCCTGCGCCAGCCACTAACACCCCCCTTCTCTGTGTTTCCCCCACTCCTGAGGGGTCCCCAGCTTGATCACTACCTCCCTCCGTTCCAGGACTCTTGGTCAATCAACCATGTGGAAGCTGCAAAAATTAGGAGTCCTGAGATTGCCTTTAAAAATCCTACATAGCAAGAAAAAGATGGGCTCTGTCCCTCCTGCGTCCGTGACTCACTTTTCCTCTGAGCCTTAAGTTTCCTCTATGAGGGGGCGGCACCCTCTTTCCACGTGACACTGCCGTCCTGTCCCGGGGCCTAAAGCACAGTAGGTGTGTCCTGCACACGGGCTCCACTACCCCCACCCAAAACCACAAGGTTGAGGCAATAGGTGTGATAAGATTTACCCCAAGCAAGAGGTCTTTTTCATCCCCTGAAGACACAAACTCTAGAATCTTCTTTGGTCGTGTCTCTAATGAACGACAGCTGCTGAAAAACACCTGATCGGTACCCATTATCCGGTACCCATTATCCATGGGATCGGAGCAAGTATTCCATCCGCGCCCCCTGCCCCGCCCCAACCAGAGGGCGTGGGCATTACCTGTGGCCCCAGTGACTCTGAATAAAGATCTTCCATGACTTGGGTTCAAGTCATAATTAAAAGGCAGCTAAACTTCTGACTTCTACCTAACTGGTGCCCCCCTCCCAGCCCCCAGCACACAAGTCCCAGCTCATAAAGACTCCTGGGGGCATAATCTTATCTCATCCCTATTCACATGGAGGGATCACTGTATAGTGACATCACCTAGAAATGTCATTGCTGCTAGCTGAGTGGCTGACACTGTGACTTAATAAAAATGGCCTCAAAGCCTTAAAATGTGTCCTAACACCACTGCATTCACTGGTCCTCTGTATACCAACCCAGTAAGCCCCAAGTGGAACCATGGAATTTTTTTCTCCTCCCCAATATGATTGACCTAATACCCCCCACACCCTCCCAATACACACACACACACACACACACACACACACACACACACACGGGTATTGATAAGGGCCAGTAGAAACCTTTTAGGAAGCGTTGACATGCAGTGGGACCTTCATGAAATGGAACAGCCCGTGAACTAGGTCCGACTTCTGGTACAGTAGACGTGGTCCTTGATGCCAATTCACTGATCGGCCCCAATCGGGCGTGTCCTGAGACACGTCTGGGAGGTCATCATTTGAAACCGCCCTCATTCAGGAGCCTCCAATCCGCAGGGATTCGAACCCACCGCTCTTGCAAGAACAGAATACTATGCTTTTAGTTGGACTGTCTTGACTAAAGAGACCCTGTCGGTCAGTATGATGCCATATGATCTCTCTCTTTTCAATCCCACTGTAGTGAGAAGGCGACCAAAGTGCAGGACATCAAAAACAACCTGAAGGAGGCGATTGAAGTACGTTGTTTGGGTCGTTTCTCTTCTCTTAGCCCCCACCTCAGGCAATGCTGTCCCCCTGACTGCTTTGCTAACTCCTTTTCAGACCATCGTGGCCGCCATGAGCAACCTCGTGCCCCCCGTGGAGCTGGCCAACCCTGAGAACCAGTTCAGAGTGGACTATATTCTGAGCGTGATGAACGTGCCTGACTTCGATTTCCCTCCTGTAAGCTAAGCTCTTGGGCTGTCCTTACCCCCCAACCCGGGCTCCTAGATGCGTTCTGGCCACTGGTCACCTGTGTCAGCCACACTTTGAGAATAGATGAATTCCACTAGGGTCCTTAATGTGCCAAACCCAAACCTTAATAATCAGTAAGGGTTTTGCTCAAGATGGGTGAGCAAACTTGGATCACCCCCTGTCCATCTTGGCTCACCCATCCCCCCAAGTGAACACCCCACTTTAATCCTTGCCTTAGTAGATTGTAAATCTTCGTGAGGGAGATCGGCACAAGTTGTGTCGCAGCCTTAATTATTCCCTCGTCCCCGTCTTTGGCCGACCCAAGTTAAAAGAAAGGACTTGAACCTAAATTATAACTTGGAGATTTTCTCCTGGGCGTCCTCCTTGGCGTGCAGGACCCTGTTTACAAAGATTCTTTGTCCCATAAACAACTATTTTTAGGTGACATAAAACTGCCCGTTTCCAAATGTATACATTTTGACCCCGTAGTAGGGGAAGAGTGATTTCTGAGAGAGGAACGGGAAACAAGGTGGAAAGATGCACAAGTTTATAAGGCCCAGAAGGAAAAGACTTGTCTACAGTTAGAACAATGAGTTATTGTGGTCTTTTGTCAGGCTTTCCTGGGAATTTGTGTTTGTATTTTAAGTGGGCTTGGCTGCAAACTTCTACTAGCAGGGAAGCAGTATTAATAAGTAGGGCTAGGTGAATTTTTTTTTTTAAAGCATTTGTTTGAAAACAAAATTCAAGCCATCAGCATGCTATACATAATGTATATTTCTGATAAAAGAGAAAATGGTAGCGGGTTGAAAATGCACCAAACAGGAACCTTCTATTAGTGGAGCTGATAGCTGAGCCTTGTGTCCCTACCTGCCTGTAATCCTTCTCTTGCTGAATTCACATCTGAAGAAAAACTTTGTCTTCCCTCGGAAGGGGAGGTTGCTCCCATGTAATTAAAAATGTTTGTATATTCAGATGAGATGTGACTTATAACCTCCTGCAATTTAGGACAACAGAGGGTCTCTGCTCCTTTGTTTCTCCCTACTGTGACCCTTCCCAAGGGACAGGCACTGACAAGGTCCGATTCGCCAGCAATTCCTAACCATCATATTTTTTGGGAAAAATTCAAATTTTCCTGGAAGGGAAATTTCATCCCAGCACATCTTACAAACGAAATACTGTGTTTTCACAACACTGAATCATTCCTTGGCGTATTCTAATGCAGATTAATGTATATCTTTCCTGGAAAAGTAATTGTGTGGAGAAACCAAATGATTCAGTAGTTCACTCTGTCCTGGCCCTCCAGTACCGCCCCCCACCACCAAAAAAAAACCCCCAAAACAAAACACATAGGAGGAACACGACCCAAGACCCGTTAATTCACCATAAGAGAACAGCAGGAATTAATTACTTTGGCTTTTAATTACGTTTCACAAATTGGATGAAAGTTCTTTTGAGCACAAAGTCGTTAATGTGGCTCACAAGTGGGAATGCCACTTGCGCTGGTCACAGCGAACTGTGGCGTCCGGGTTGTAGGGACAGCGTGGCTGCCTGGGCTCCAGCTCATGTGTGTCCTCTCCCGTGGTCCCTTGCAGGAGTTCTACGAGCACGCCAAGGCTCTGTGGGAGGATGAAGGAGTGCGCGCCTGCTACGAGCGCTCCAACGAGTACCAGCTCATCGACTGTGCCCAGTAGTGAGTAACCGCCCCGCACACAGCACAGGCACAAACGTAGAAGACACTAGAAATCTCCATCGAGCTTGAGGGCTTCCGCTCATAGACCCATCTGCACTTAGAAAGTTCTGGTCTGATTCATTTGTTTCAGAAAACCCTTAATTGCACTTTTTTAGTGCAGTGACATTATTTTATATAAACAATTAATGCCTATTAGAGCAAAATGATAATTACTTGCAGTAAAGTGATGTGCATAATTAATTAGCTTGAGGGAAATTAATTGGATTGACCTGAAAGCTTTTAGGAAGATGGGGCAGCTCTCAAGCTTTGAATAATGTTAAAAATATTTTATTTTATTGCTGTCATGTAAAAACCTAACCAAAATGGCCAGCACAAAACCATACCCCACCCTCTCCTTGGTAGCTGAGAACTGCCTTGGCATCTCTGCCATCAGGTAGGTGACGACACTAGGTGCCAGGGCCCAAGGTTACTGGATGCTCTTCCTCTCTAGTTAGGTTTTGTTGAGTTCCATGTCCTGCCTTTATTCACCGGGCTGTAAGTCAAGGATGCTTCCCCTCGTGGGGAGCCGACAGCATACTACAAGCTCCGTCCCACTGCACCTGCTGGAGTCAAAGATAGGCTGATCAGAGCCCTAGAGAAATTGTTTCTGAAGGCAGCTTTGGTTTACCTGCTAAGTGGTCTCAGTGAAAACTTGGGATGTCTTGTGACTTGGTGGTGGTGGTTTGGGGGGCGGGGGTGATGGGTGTTTGCGACACTGCAGCTTTCCTTCTGGAGGTCGCTGAAACTCAGAAGCGACGTTGCTATAGAAAATATCAAGTCCTCACGACCAGGGTTCCTGGCTGGCTAAAGAGCTACTGTTGAGTGGCTCAGGAGCCCCAAACTGGTGGGATTTATTGTGAATGCTGTGGAATAAAGGGGGGGGGGGGTAACTGCAAACAAACAGCAAGTTCCCTCCACTCCTGTTCTCTGAGGATGGCGGGTCCGGGCACCTGCCCTTACCCCCTCGGGGTAGGAAGTCTGCAGGACAGCACCTCCCGCAGCCGGCCGGGCTGTGTCCTCGGGCACCGCACACCCCCCCCCCCCCCCCCCCCCCCCGCCAGTCCCGGGGACCCCAACCCTCTACCACTTCTGCAGCAAAGTCCCTGATTTTCTCCAAAGTCTGAACGAAAAGCTGGAAGTGCTAATTATAGTAACTCAAAACAAATGGAAATCCTGCAATTGTTTGCGTTTTGTATCTTGGACCCAAGTCAGAAGTACAGGTACGGAGTAGGAGGGGCGGGTGTGACAATGTCAGGAACCGTCATTTAGCAGCTTTTTGGGGTTGGGTCTGGTTTTTTTTTTTTTTTTTTTTTTAATTTCACACCATTTATAAGTTGCTCCTGCAACTTTGTCTGCAAATGGCAGCCTTTGCCCAGTTCATGAAAAGTTTTAAGGAAACTTGCTGGGGGGCGGGGCGGGGGGGGG